>NC_084748.1:29375069-29412569 GCF_033978785.1 Entelurus aequoreus
CCCCCCCCCCCCCCTAAAAGACAGGCGGCAACAAGCTCGGCTGTACATTTACAAAATAGCACATGAGACAAGGCAATGACTGTCTCCTAGAGAGAAGACACACGGGGGTCGTCATGGACCTGTGAGTACTATTTTGTGTTTCTAATCTAATGAATATACAATAACAAATCATTGTATTTGTGTACAATTCATATATGTAGTATTTCTACTAACTTGTACATATTTAAGCATTAAGCACTATCATATATTAGTTTGTTATAAATACTTCTAATTAGAATTGTATGTTTTTATAGTCTAAAAAAATACTTTAACATTTATATTTTGTTTATACAATTCTTTTAAATTTATTTTCATTTATAGAAATGTATTTAGAGATATTTTTTATAGATGTACTATTTTATACCACTATTACATATTTATGTATTTAAAACATTTTAATATATGTTTTACATTTATTTCTTGTTTTTCTACTGTATTTATTGTGATTTATTATTTTATTATCATTAAATAAAATATATTTTTTGAAAGTGTATACAAATGTAGTTTGTCATTAAATAGAATAGTACAATGACAAATAGATTAAAAAAAAACATTTAGACGTACATATAGTTATTTCTATATGCATGACTTCAATACTGCATATATAGATAATTACACAGAATATGCATTATTTTCATACTGTTATGTTTTATATATTTTAAACATTTTAAAAATATATATATATATACGTATTTATTGTTTTGCATTTATTTTATTAGTAAAAAATAAAACAATGCCATAAAAAAATTTTAAAAATGCAATTTGACACAATTTATACATGTATCAGTTATAGATATCAGAATTGTATATATTTCACATAAATAGTATTTTTACATTTATTTTACAAAATGTTACAATTATTTTGAATTAATTTTACTGTAATTTAGTCGTGCAATGAACATTTTGTAATTGTAAACATGCATTCATCAATATTTACTAGTGAATTGTTTTTCATTCATTTTATTTTTATATATATTTTAAAAATATTTTATTAAATACAAATATTGTATACTTAACTTATATGTATTTGTTACTATTATTACAGCTCTATGTATGTATACAACTAAGGGAGGAATATATATATATATATATATATATATATATATATATATATATATATATATATATATATATATTCATATACATATATATATATACATATACATATATATATATATATATATATATACATATATATATATACATATATATATATACATATATATATATACATATATATATATATATATATATACATATATATATACATATATATATATATATATATACATATATATATATATATATATATATACATATATATATATACATATATATACATATATATATATATATATATATATATATATATATATATATATATATACATACATATATATATACATATATATATATACACATATATATATATATATATATATACACATATATATATATATATATATATATATATATATATATATATATATATATATATATATATATATATATATATATATATATATATATATATATATATGTGTATATATATTTATTTATTTATTTTTTTAATATGTATTAAACACTGCAATGGTACACAAACTATGTAATAATTAATGCTATAATCACATATTTACTTACAATTATTGGTTGTTTTAATCTATGCAATTAATGTATTTCTTTGAACTAAATGAACCCATGTTGTTGGACGGGTTTGAGCTGAAATCAGACAAGTGTGTTTCTCGCCTTCTTCTAATTGTGAAAGAGGGAACTGTCCGAAATAAAAGTCATGACCATTAAGCGACAACAAAACAGGAAGTTAAACTATTGCCAAACCTTAAAGATGGTGACTCACAAGTAACACCATTGTCCCTCTTTGCAAGCAGCACATTTGCTCAATAACAATTTGCACTGTCCAATAATACGAGCATCATTTATCAGTTGCGTGCTTTCGTGTTGCTGGCGTGTAAAATGTGACATACTGTGCTCTCTAAATATACACCAACTATACAGTAAATCCCATGCACCTTTTTCTCTTTGTTTCACAGCCTCTTTGATATGGATCCAATCTTCGCCAGCCGGGGACATTTTGAACGCTTAAAAGGATTTTGACTCACATCCTTGACGCACACACACACACACACACACACACACACACACACACACACACACACACACACACACACACGCACACACACACACTCAGAGAATCCTCCATGCAGGATGTGTGTGTCCAGGCATCCACCTCGGGTCACGCTGAACTTAAAGCTCCATTAGGGGTCAGCTGGTGTAACGATGTTTTCTTCGACCGAGGGCTCACTCTTGAAAGAACCCCAAACGGGGAGAGATGGGTAGAAAGTTGGCAAGTGAGATGCGTGTAAAAGCACAAAGACATGAGAGAATCTGCAGGAAAGTGCAACAAAGCGTCCAGGGGGTGAGTGAGTTCATCGTCCGGGGCAACACAACACGGTGACACAAACGCACACACACACGAGAAAAAGAAAGCCTGAAGCCACACGTGCTCCACCATGATGGAGAGGATTAACCCTGAAGAGACCCAGGCCTCCCCACACCTCGGCCCAGGCTCCTCCTCGCCTCCGTGTGAGCCTCACAGTCCGCTTCTGGCATCTTCCAAAGATGTCCCCGCCACCCTGAGGACCACCTCAGCCAACGTAACAGACACAGATACACCGGAGCCGGTCGTCATGGAGACGGATGAGTCCCAAGAAGGACCAACGACCAAATCTCCCACACTCTCCTCCCCACCGCCGCTCCTGGGCCCGCTCCCACCTCCACCTGCAGCCTCCTCATCCTCACCTCTTCCTCCTCACATCCCAGTCATCAGTCTGGCCCACAGCAAGCCCCCGCTACCCCTCCCCAACACGCCTCTGACCACGCTGCACCCGTTCCCCACAAAGCATCCTCACCTGGAGCTCCGCCGCAGCCAGCTGGCCTGTTTGCCCGCGTCCAGCTCAGGAGGCGGTCCGTCGGCAGCCTCGCCAGAACCGATGATGGCTCAGCCGTACCTGCACCTTCATCCTTTCTTCTCCAGGTGAGACCACATTTTTGCATAAAATCCCATTAAAAAATACAAATTAATAAAGGAGGAAACATTTATATTCACATTTGAAAGATGGCTATTAGACAAACATATAACTTTGCAATCATACACTCATTCATATCATTATTATAATAATTCGGGATGTCAGATAATATCGGCCTGCCGATATTATCGGCCGATAAATGCTTTAAAATGTAATATCGGAAATGATCAGTATCATTTTTTTAAATTATCGGTATCGTATTTTTTTTTTTTTTTTTTTTTTATTAAATCAACATAAAAAACACAAGATACACTTACAATTAGTGCACCAACCCAAAAAACCTCCCTCCCCCATTTACACTCATTCACACAAAAGGGTTGTTTCTTTCTGTTAATATTCTGGTTCCTACATAGTATATAACAATATATATCAATACAGTCTGCAAGGGATACAGTCCATAAGCACACATGATTGTGCGTGCTGCTGGTCCACTAATAGTACTAACCTTTAACGGTTAATTTTACTCATTTTCATTAATTACTAGTTTCTATGTAACTGTTTTTATATTGTTTTACTTTCTTTTTTATTCAAGAAAATGTTTTAAATTTATTTATCTTATTTTATTATTATTTTTAAAAAGTACCTTACCTTCACCATACCTGGTTGTCCAAATTAGGCATAATAATGTGTTAATTCCATGACTGTATGTATCGGTATCGGTTGATATCGGTATCTGTAATTAAGAGTTGGACGATATCGGAATATCGGATATCGGCAAAAAAGCCATTATCGGACATCCCTAATAATTATTATTATTCATTTAAGTAACAACAAAACAGGAACCATTGCTTTATAGCAAGGGTGTCAAACTCATTTCTGCCGAGGGGCCACATGGAGGAAAATCTATTCCCAAGTGGGCCGGACTCGTAAAACCATGGCATGATAAATTAGAAATAAAGAAAACTTCAGATTGTTTTCTTTGTTTAAAAAAAGACCAAACACATTCTGGAAATGTTTTTTTTTACACTTAATAATAATAATAATAATAATACCTGGGATTTATATAGCGCTTTTCTAAGTACCCAAAGTCGCTTTACATGTAGAACCCATCATTCATTCACACCTGGTGGTGGTAAGCTACTTTCATAGCCACAGCTGCCCTGGGGTAGACTGACGGAAGCGTGGCTGCAATTTGCGCCAACGGCCCCTCCGACCACCACCTATCATTCATCATTCAATTCACTGGTGTGAGTGGCACCGGGGGCAAAGGGTGAAGTGTCCGGCCCAAGGACACAACGGCAGCGATTTTTTTTTTTTTGGATGGTAAGAGGCGGGGAGCGAACCTGCAACCCTCAGGTTTCTGGCACGGTCGCTCTACCCACTACGCCATGCCGCCCACACTTACATGTTGTGGTTAATAGTATTCTATCTTCATTTGTCTTTATTTATACTTTCTGACTAAATGATAATAATTGGTGGATTTAAGTCTGGCAGAGTTTTAAAATGCTCCCATTAGTGTTATTTTTTTTAATCTATCAAAAGATGAAATGTATAATGATATCAAAATTAAATTATAAGATGTTATTAATGTAATTTATTCATTTCCCTCAACTGATGTACTAACACCATGTGGTTATTCTGTACATATAGAGCATCATCTACAACAAAACTTGGGAATTTGGACTCATATTGGATTGAAGTATTTATTTCAAACCTGCACAGTACAACAACACACTTTTTTTTTCTTTTTTTTTTTTTTTTACATTTTGGCAGAGACATTTATGCAAGGCTTGAAAAGGGGTTGTA
Organism: Entelurus aequoreus; assembly: GCF_033978785.1. NCBI lineage: Eukaryota > Metazoa > Chordata > Actinopteri > Syngnathiformes > Syngnathidae > Entelurus > Entelurus aequoreus. The sequence goes on from NC_084748.1 coordinate 29,379,959, forward strand.
TGAAGCAGATGCTTATAATATCCCAACCCCTCTCACTCATTCCACATTTAACATAAACAATATAATACAAGAACAATACTATACAAACAAAAACAAGAAAAGCTCCTGTACACTAACAATACAATAGTACCACTGTTACTATGAGACAAGACAAGACGAGACAAAACACACACACACACACACACACACACACACACACACACACACACACACACACACACACACACACACACACACACACACACACACACACACACACACACACACACACACACACACACACACACACACACACACACACACACACACACACACACAGGCCCAAACACTCCCTGACCATACACCTCTCTCCCATCGCTCTGTGCTGAGGGCATCACTCTCTTTCCTCAGTACTTCTTTATATATATATATATATATATATCATTAATCTCACATGAAGTTAGAAGGGGATATATATTATTTCAGCATATTTATGTGCACACAGAAAATGTGTACACAAAAGTACAACACGAAATGTACAGAATATCAAAAGCATTTAAATGTCACAGGTTACATTACCAACAACATCTCTGACAATCAAGGCACGAACGTAACGATCCACATCTTGTATACTATCACTAATAAGCAGCGTAATCAATCAATCAATCAATCAATGTTTATTTATATAGCCCTAAATCACAAGTGTCCATGTAGTGTCTTCTATCTTAACACGACACCTAGCTCCACTCATGGGCGCCGATCCCATGGGTGATTCGGGGCCCGAGCACCCGCGGACAATGCCGAGCACCCACGTGGGGTTGATGGCAAATTCTTTCTCACCACAAAGCAAAAACCGTGCATGCTCAGAAAAGTAGCGTCAGATTTACCGCCCGTCCGAGCACCCTCTGGCAGAAATGTAGATCGACTTCCTCTCTGAAGGGGAAACAAGGAATTGCTGTTCCGACATCCAGTGGACACATTTTCATTTTTATATTTGGCAAACTCATCTCGCGGGCCGGATAGAACATGTTCGTGGGCCTGATTTGGCCCGCAGGCCGTACGTTACTTTATAGTGATAATGACTTACAAATATGAGGAACAGTTGCAAAAAAATGGTAAATACTGTATATATTTTTTTCTAAATTTTAAATGAATACTACTATAAGACATGATGTAATATTTCAAAATATTTAAAATAATTAAAAAAAATGTACAACAATAAGAAAATGAATAAATAAATCAAATAAATACGGTCAAACCTGCCTATTGTAACGTAAGCAAAAGTGGCCACTGTAGACAGGCTTAAGGTACCTGTTTTATTTGCGATTTTTGTTCATTCATTTTATTGTTTATTGCTATGACGAACTCACACGTTGAATATCGTAGAAGAAAGCACAAAACAATTCATATTGTAGCAAGTTCAGTCTTAAAAAGAGTAAACAAAGAAATAAGTGAGCCCTAAAATTTGAGTGTTTGCGTTGCAGCTGTGTTGTGGCTGCAGAGCCTACACTCCACTCTAGTCATTGTGTCAACTTCCAGACTGGGGCGGACTTACCATTAGACAAACACAGGCAGTTGCCTGGCGCCCCGAGATTTTCAGGGGCCCCAAAATGTCTCATAAGAAAACATTTATAAAGTTTTCTTCTATATAAAAAATATTTTGTCTTAATTTTTGCGCTTCAAAATACATCACAACACTTAATCAATGTTGATCGTTGTTGACAGCCCCAACCCTCTTCCTTCTTACGCAATAGATAGATAGATAGATAGTACTTTATTGATTCCTTCAGGAGAGTTCCCTCAGGAAAATTACAATTCCAGCAGCAGTGTACAGAATTGAGATCGAATTTAAAAATGGACTAGTCCATGTTACTGCACATGTTCAGACTAGATTCCGGAAGACAGACCAAAACAAACCTGTTGGCGCGGTTATGAGAGTTGTGAGGTTTTTTATTTATTTAAACTATCCAATATGTCAGCCTTTTGACACAAAATGTATGTGATCAACACAACAAGAGCTACTCTCGGTGCAAGTGGAGAGCGAAGTTTGTAAATCTTCGATTTACAAACTTAATTGATTCTTGAACAGGATTTGTAAATAGAAAAGTTTGTATATTGAAGCAAATTTGCAAAAGTTTGTACACTTTGAACATAATATATAACACTAAAATATAAGTGCTTTATATCAAACAAACATAACAATGGGGTGATGGATCAACATTATATTTATTAAATAAGCCAAAACAACAACAACAACTAGCTGAACTGTCCTCATTTTCAGCCGCCCTGTTAACACGCACACACACCATCACTAGCCTTGTGGTGCACTCAGTTTGAAATTACAAAACTCCTTAAATTTACCAGCCAAGTCGCTACAACGATTAGGAATAAAACAAAATCAACTTCAAAGTAACTTGTTGGTTATTCTTCTTTGTGTGCGACGGAAAGGGAGGTGGAGGGGAAGAGGTCAGTGTCGACAACACTGTGGATCCTCCCTGCATTTTTTCAAACCAACACAACAAATGAGCACCGGAGATCGATCCGCCTGCCCACAATGCATGTGCTGCCTGGCACAAAATGGCTGCGATGCGAAGGACACAAAGGGGGGATGAAACGTTTGTACTGAGTCAAGGTTCGCACACCAAATCCTATTTGTATTCGGTCTGTAAGGTTGTAAATTGAGGTTCTGTATGAGAATTAAAGCACTCAAAAAGGTGAATTATTGTAACTGAGGGTCTGGTACGATGTAATGAAAGCTCGGCAGGCAGGAACTAAAGAGGCACTTTATTTTTATATTTTTTTAGTCAACGGTCTTGTCTCGTTCAAACACGATCACCGTCAATTGCTCTCTTTTTCCCACCAGTCACACAAGTATGGCCTTCGCAATGATAGCGCTATGTGTCACATCCAGTCCAGTAATGATCCGCGGAAAATGCCTTAGGAAAATGCTGATCAATATGGAGGTGCCCAGATGACTAAATACTCCAGCAGTCGCATGTCTATAGCTGGGATGTTACTGACGTCACACCCGGCTCACGTCCCGCCCATTAAATATGTGTGGTGGTCAAGCTAGTTCTGCTCTCAATGGTTACTAGGCGCCATTTAGCCTTTCACAAAGACAAAATGTCCAGTGGTTATGTTGTTTTCGGCAGTGCGAATTGTTCAAATTGCGAAAAAGATAAACATTTCTTCAGAGTTCCTCGAGAGGTAATGAAAAAGAGCGGAAAAGTGCAAGATTTTACGAAACAACGACGAGAAAAGCATGCAGCTCACTTCCCTGTCCAAGGGAACAGGGTGGAAGAATGCATTAGTTTAATGTTTGTTTGATATACTTTTAACGTTTCATATTCCCCGTTGAAGTATTATCTTGCTATTATTTGTATTTCTTCAACACATGTTTGCTACGAGTGTTTCAAACAGCACCAACAAGTCTAAATAAAAGAAAGCAAATATGAACAAAACCTAAAAGAGTTAAGCCTTTACCAAAGTCAACAATCATAAAAGAAGCTCAGTCATATTCAGATAAAGACAGGGAGAAACATGCTATTCGTAAATGGCGCCTGCAACAGCAACAAACATGGCTATAGACGCAAAGTGAAATAATGAAATGCAACCTTCCCCGAGCAAAATCTGTTTCGTCGTGTAGAATGGCGTATGGAGCACAATAGTTCGATACGTCTGAGGAACGTATAATCCTTGATATCACTCGACAAATCTTTTTTTTGATAAAGTATAAGAATCTATTCCATTGCATAGTTGGATTTTTTGCTCATATCTGATTGATTGATTGATTGATTGAGACTTTTATTAGTAGGTTGCACAGTGAAGTACATATTCCGTACAATTGACCACTAAATGGTAACACCCGAATAAGTTTTTCAACTTTTTTAAGTCGGGGTCTACTTAAATTGATTCATGATACAGATATATACTATCATATATACTATCATCATAATACAGTCATCACACAAGATAATCACATTGAATTATTTACAATCGGGGGGGGGGGTATGGACAGCAAGTAGTGGACATAGAGAGAGAGAGCGAGAGAGAGAGAGAGAGAGAGCGAGAGAGATCATAAGGCATAAGAAAAAGTATCTGCATTTGATTGTTTACATTTGATTATTAGCAATCAGGGGAGGGTGTTAGTTTAGGGTTGTAGCTGCCTGGAGGTGAACTTTTATTGCGGTTTTGAAGGAGGATAGAGATGCCCTTTCTTTTATACCTGTTGGGAGCGCATTCCACATTGATGTGGCATAGAAAGAGAATGAGTTAAGACCTTTGTTAGTTCGGAATCTGGGTTTAACGTGGTTAGTGGAGCTCCCCCTGGTGTTGTGGTTATGGCGGTCATTTACGTTAAGGAAGTAGTTTGACATGTACTTCGGTATCAGCGAGGTGTAGTGGATTTTATAGACTAGGCTCAGTGCAAGTTGTTTAACTCTGTCCTCCACCTTGAGCCAGCCCACTTTAGAGAAGTGGGTAGGAGTGAGGTCTGCTTTTTGCAGGAAGATTAAAAGCCTCTTTTGTACTCAGATAGTTTACGATCTGCTTGCTGTACAACAACCATCTTGGCTTGGTTGATCACCACTGGTTTTCACTTCCGTGAAGAAGTCACATGACGGAATACCTGTTAGGATCCGCTGCTCGGATCACCGTTTGTTTACAGTTTAGTGTCACGTTTGTTCGTTTCTGTTGCCATGACGGCAGATTATGCTCAGCTGCCTCTGGTTAGTGTTCGAGACGCTCACCTGTTGTCCGGGCACTAATCAGAGGGCTATTTAGTCTTCGCCCGGGCAGCACTCTGCCTGGCTTCCTAATTTGCTTACATGCAACAAGTATCGACCTTTTTGATTCCTGCTAGCTTTCAGGCTATGCTATTTTGCTTGCTAGCTCCCACGCTAGTCGTTTTTGTTTTTTTCTGTCCGATTTAGTTCCTGAATAAATAATTTTACTACCTGCAAGCTGTGTCCGAGCCGTCTGCATCCTTGGGAGAACACCTCGCACCACGATGCGACCAGGTCGTTACAGTAAAGCAAATTAGGAAGCCAGGCAGAGTGCTGCCCGGGCGAAGACTAAATAGCCCTCTGATTAGTGCCCGGACAACAGGTGAGCGTCTCGAACACTAACCAGAGGCAGCTGAGCATAATCTGCCGTCATGGCAACAGAAACGAACAAACGTGACACTAAACTGTAAACAAACGGTGATCCGAGCAGCGGATCCTAACAATACCAGCATTGACATCACATCCCCAACACTCCAAAGCAAATACGCAAGGCTTCTATGTTTCACCGGATGCCACAGCAATTTCACGCAGATGAAGTAGAGCGGGACTGGAAGTAGTACAAAAGAAACACATCCGGTTGATTTTCAAAATAAAACGCTTTGTGTTGTATAATAGTTGACTTATCCGTGTTAAAAGCACAACAATCAGAGAAACAAAGACAGATCCAAGCAAGTCCACCAGTCTTCTCCTTCTCCAGTTGGATCTTTTGTCTGTTGTTGAATTGCAGCAAACTCGCAGCACGCAACACAAATGCACTCGGTAGAATAAAGGCGTAAGACTCTATTAACATGAATAATTGCAGCAAATTTTGATATTAGTGGACGCTATACGGCGTAAAAATTAAAATTCTGAGGTAAAAATGTTAATAGAACTAATTTTCTCTGCGGGGAAATATTTGTGGCCGCTAACAGGTTTAGTGTTGTCCTGATACCAATATTTTGGTACCGGTACCAAAATTATTTCTATACTTTTCGGTACTTTTCTAAATAAAGGGGACCACATAAAATTGCATTATTGGCTTTATTTTAACAAAAAATCTTACAGTACATTAAACATATGTTTCTTATTGCAAGTTTGCCCTTAAACAAAATAGTGAACATACAAGACGACTTGTCTTTTATTAGTAAGTAAGCAAACAAAGGCTCCTAATTTAGTCTGCTGACGTATGCTGTAACATATTGTGTCATTTATCATTCTATTATTTTGTCAAAATTATTAAGGACAAGCGGTAGAAAATGAATTATTAATCTACTTGTTCATTTACTGTTAATATCTGCTTATTATCTGCTTACCGGGCCGGTACTTTTCTGAAGCGGTATAGTACCGAATAGGATTCATTAGTACCGCGGTACTCATACCGGTATACCGTACAACCCTACACAGGTTTGACTGTGCATGTTGATAAATACAATAAATAATGATAACAATTAATACAAACTAAATAATGATATTAATACAATGTTAATTTAGGTCATATCTTATATTTAACAACACTTTATTTTCTTGAGTCTATTACGAATAGTTACACAATTTAAAAGTTACATTTAAATAGATAAAATATAGTAAGGTCAATAACACTGCTTCAATATGCACAATTTTATTTCATCACCAATTCTTCCCACTTCAGGAAGCACATAGTGGGACAATCACACAATGGAATGACTAATTGTAGGTGCTTGGAATTGTAAAAACTGGCAGCCTTACTGTATCCGAGCCCTCCAACTGTGCATCTATTCGCAAAATGATTTTTGAACGCAGCAGACGAATGATAGTCCACATTATCTCCATGTATGACTTCCCCATCTGTCCTGGAAGCTTGTTCCTCTCTACTGTGTTTGTAAGCAGGAGGCATTGATCTACTTCATCCTCCTGTAGTGCACAACTGGTCTTAATTAGACTGGCCTCATACTCTACACGCACACTCAATCTCACACACTCTTGTTATTCTTCTTTTCTTTGCCATAATCATGTTTACTTACGTATTGCCTATTCCTTTAGTTCATACTTGGGTACCTCAGGAGGAAGTTTTGGAGTCATCACCAGCAGCCGCATTAAGAGGAGACCTTCGTCACACTTTGAGATGGAGATCAATGAACGTAAGTCAGCAGCTTCTACTTTGTTAAAATGTCTCAGAAAACTCACTCATCATATTTTGGTGTTACGCTTTTTGAATAGCATGTTTATAAGCATGTTGCAGCAAGACTTCTTGCATGTCTGATAAGCTCTTTCTGTTGAAAATCAGTCTTTAGTCAAGTACACTTTTCCAATTAAAAGGGCCAAATTTGTATCATCTGCAAATGTTTGGATTTTAAAATCAATATTTATGTTTTATTAAATGAGTAAAATGTCTGAAAAAATACAATATTTACCCTGGATTTGCAACTAGATCGGCACCAACAAGTATTTTTTTTCCAAACATGCAAAAAAATTAAATAAAACATCAAACAAACAGGTTTTAGATTTAGCCATTTGACACTATAAATATTAGCTTCTTCTGTTTTTAGGGCAAACATTAACATTTACTGATTATTTGCTAATTAAGAATCTAATTATTAAACATTTCAGAAAAAAGCAAGTGCCAAACAAAATGCTGTACACACGCGCACACACACACACACGCACACACGCACACACGCACACACTCTTGTATTTCTTGCCTTCTTGAGACCTCTGAAAAATGCCTACCTCTTTAGGACAACCCTTTATAGATATATAAAAAAAATTATTTACAACATTAATGATACATACATACTATGCAATAATGTATGTATAAGGTAAGCTTTTAGTTTTTTGTTTTTTTTATTGTTGTTTTGTAATTGGTTTTTAATCCTCATTATTTACTTCAAGTTATAACAGTATGTCTCTATATACATATTTATTGTATTTTTTTAAAATTAATTTTGGCCAAAGGGGGCGCAGTTCAATTTCTTACACACACTTGTTATTACATATGTTGACAAGAAGGGGAGCACTTGTTATTTCATATGTTGACCAGAGAAGAGCACATTTAAAACAGACAGTCAATTAGAAAAATCCACCTTAATTTTGATAGCTTTCACCACCAGGGGTGCAAATGAGGCATTCTCTATTAGATGCAATGGTTTTCCGTATTGGGACCATGATTTTTGTCCTAACTTGTTCACTGGTCCTCATATGGAAGGTACTTTTCCTTGTTGATGTCTCAAGAAGAGTAGTAATACAAGAACACACACGGATAGACGGACTGACCTTTGACAATAACAAAGTAAAAACATGGCACTGAGGAATTGAGGAAAAAAACACCACTTTTAAAGCGTCCACACCGGAGAATAACTAAAGTTAATTAGAAATTGTGTAAAACGTGATAAAATATATGTGAAAATATAAATACAAATATTACAAAAGTAAGATAATAAAACATGACATTGAGAGAATAATAGCAGTATTATTAATAATTAAGATAGAAAACCACACAATAAAATAATAAAAAACATGAGTTTAAGGTGATTAGTAAAAAGCCTGATTAAGAAGGTGTGTCTTTTGCCTTTAGCCTAATGTTAAAACAAAAAGTCTCGGTTTCAAAATGTGAGTTTCCAAAGACTGTACTCCAAGGCACAGCACCCTAAACCCAACATTGCCTCACAATAGGGCTGCAAATCTTTGGGTGTCCCACGATTCGATTCAATATCGATTCTTGGGGTCACGATTCGATTCAAAATCGATTTTTTTCGATTCAACGCGATTCTCGATTCAAAAACGATATTTTCCCGATTCAAAAGGATTCTCTATTCATTTAATACATAGGATTTCAGCAGGATCTACCCCAGTCTGCTGACATGCAAGCAGAGTAGTAGATGTTTGTAAAAAGCTTTTATAATTGTAAAGGACAATGTTTTATCAACTGATTGCAATAATGTAAATTTGTTTTAACTATTAAATGAACCAAAAATATGACTTATTTTATCTTTGTGAAAATATTGGACACAGTGTGTTGTCAAGCTTATGAGATGCGATGCAAGTGTAAGCCACTGTTACACTATTGTTCTTTTTTATTTATTTTTTTATAAATGTCTAATGATAATGTCAATGAGGGATTTTTAATCACTGCTATGTTGAAATTGTAACTAATATTGATACTGTTGTTGATAATATTCATTTTTGTTTCACTACTTTTGGTTTGTTCTGTGTCGTGTTTGTGTCTCCTCTCAATTGCTCTGTTTATTGCTGTTCTGAGTGTTGCTGGGTCGGGTTTGGTTTTGGAATTGAATTGCATTGTTATGGTATTGCTGTGTATTGTTTTGTTGGATTGATTAATTAAAAAAAATAAAAAAATTAATGAAAAAATAAATAAATAAATAAAAATAGATTTTTTTAAAATGAGAATCGATTCTGAATCGCACAATGTGAGAATCGCGATTCGAATTCGAATTGATTTTTTCCCACACCCCTACCTCACACACACTTGTCTTGATTAATTGCACGAAAAAAATGTTATTGCATTGATTTGGTTAAAAACAGCTTTTTAAAAACACATGTAAAAACCTTAATTAGATGTTTGACCCTTTTAAAGACAGGATTAACATACAGTATCTAGATAATCCCCACAAAATTGTTTGAGTTTGTTTAAAAAAAAGGGGTTGTTGTATTTTTATTTTTTTTTTTGAAAGCGCCAACAAATTCAACATAAAGATGTCAGAAAATGATTTTACATAATCACATAACCATGATTCACGTGTATCATCTGTTGAGGATACAAATAATAATAATACAGTATTAATATTATGATATTATTATTAGTTCATCTCCCCAGTCTTTAAAGAACTAGAGACACCTCGGTTTACAACTTTAATCGAGGGTTCCTGAACGCACCACAGTTATTTATATACAGTGAGATGCAAAAGTGAAACTTGTACAAAACTTTCTCCTATGAAAAAAATATATATTATATTTTTACCTTTCTTTCATCACCTCAGCCTTGTTCTAGAATGCTGGTGGTGTGTGTGACATTTGACAACCTTATGACGTCTGTGTTTAGTGAAGTGTTCCATGTCAAGTTTGCCGCTGTCCAGGTGGAACGAACCATTTTGCATTTTTGATAACGTGATGTTGGCAGTTAGACGTACTTAATTACCTAATTATTAAACTTTTACATATATTTTGTATTAACATTCATTACGTAGATTTTTAATTAACTTACATATAGAACTTACGGGGGGAAAAAAATCTTCCGACTTACAAAAGACCAGGGCAACAACCCCTATGTATGGTACTTTTTTTGGGGAAAATGTGTTCTAAGACAAAAATAGACATAATTTCTGTTTATTTATAAGTGAAATAACTAGTACATATATTTATAAGCTACCGGAGAGTTTGAAGACTAATTTCTTCATTCATAAGAATGATCTTATAATTAGCATTTTGCTAACTTTATCGGTTTGGGTTACTAGCTTGTGTGAGTGACAGGATGAAAAGCTTTGACTCGCTTAGGGAAACGTTGTTTGGTGCCACGTGTTGGTTAGCATGTATAAATTACTGGACTGAAAAGCATAAGACGACCCTGCAAAATTGTAAGAACTGCGGAGAGCTTTTCTGAGATATGTAGGAGAGAGTGATCTCCAAATCAACCCCGATTGAAACAATTGGAATGTGGGTGGTTGATGAGCAATGTTCCCTCTAATTTTTCATGTGTGTGAGCAAACGCAAAAACTTCCTGAGCATTCAGTGGAGCCCATGTGAGCAACATCAGACGTGCACACTGTGGCTACACCAGCAGCACACCTGTCCCAAACCTGACTAAATAACAAGTTCAATCTCCATCCATCCATCCATTTTCTACCACTTGTCCCTTTCGGGGTCGCTGGAGCCTATCTCAGCTGCAGGTACACCCTGGACAAGTCCCCACCTCATCGCAGGGCCAACACAGATAGACAGACAACATTCTCTTATTATTATAATCAAATGACAGCAGTCATTTCCATGAGATTATTTTCTAATATAAGTGTTTAGGCCCACTTACAATGACAATAACAAAAAATATTGTTTTTAATGAACTGTGTACTTGTATTGTTTGTCTGGGTGGAGGTCCTGCTTTGGAAATAATTTGTACCCCTTTCAGACATTGCATTTAGTTCCCATTAAAACATTCACATGTTGCACAATGAGATGTAAGCAGGGGATCATGTGTACATTCCTGCAACATCCTGTTTGTAAAAAATATATTTTTATTAGTATTTATTTAATATACTAACAGCATTTCATGATTAATTGTTGTGCTTTTAACACGGATTAATAATATGAATACTACAGACTAGTATCGGACACTAAAGGAGACCAAACCAGTTATTCAGGATCATGACCACTGATTGGCTCAGCCTCAGGTAGCATTGCTATGTTGGATTAAACTAGTGTAAAGGTGATAAATGGATGTTATTTTGTGTCTCAAGGGCTCTCATAAAAAAAATAAAATTGGAAAAGTAGAGAAAAAAAATGTTTACATTTGATTTATAATGAATTAATTCTACTTAATTTAGGACCAATTAACAGTAATAAACGAGAGAAGACTGTAATATTGTATTTGGGTCAATGTTCACAGTACATGTTGCCATGACAACACCAACTCAGAGAGTGCGTGTGTGTGTGTGTGTGTGTGTACTCAGCAGGTCCTCCTCAGAAAATCGCTCGCCGCGTCTTCACTAACAGCCGTGAGCGCTGGCGGCAGCAGAACGTGAACGGCGCCTTTTCGGAGCTGAGGAAGCTCATCCCCACGCATCCGCCCGACAAGAAGCTGAGCAAGAACGAGATCCTACGTCTGGCCGTCAAGTACATCAACTTCCTGGTCACCTTGCTCAGCGACCAGGCCCGGGACACGCGCAAGGACTCATCTGGGGAGGAGGCGGAGCTCCGGAACATTGACTCGTCCGGACCCGACGACAAACTGGAAGCACCTTTTCAGTGCGACACCCCTCCCCCGTCCCACAGCTCCTCGCCACCCCCCGCGGCGAGGACCCGCCCAGACCGAGACTCCACGGAATCGGTCGTGCAGCTCACCGCCTTGTCGGCGAGCTCCGGTTGCGACAGCGACACGAACAGTGAGGACAGCTTTGGGGCAAAGGCCTCTGTGGTGACGCGTGGCATTCTGGGGGAGGTCAGGGGTCAGATTAGGATGGTGGCAGCTACGAGTGATGAGCGGTGAGGACTAAAGGAGGCAGACCGAGGGAAAATGTCCGACAGGATGCAATACCAAAGAGACTGATTGTTGTGTCTGTATATCTAAACATCGCCCACAAAAACAATGGACTATTGCTAATTAGCATAGCCACGCCCCTTTTCTTTGGCCAACAACTAGTGAAGGCTGTTGTTTGTATCGGTACATCCATTGACAGCAACACAGAGGAACACGCTTATGTTGACAGCTCAACAAGCCTTGTTTACAGTGTTCTTATTAAAAAGTCAGCCACTTTTGTCAACGTCAAATTCTTCCACCGAAAGCGGTCGTTTCTTGAAAAAATTTGGTCCGTTTAGGACTTTAGGTCAATCCTTTGTACAAACCTCAAAACCAGTGAAGTTGGCACATTGTGTAATTAATAAATAAAAACAGAATACAATGATTTGCAAATCCTTTTCAACCTGTATTCAATTGAATAGACTGCAAAAACAAGATACTTAACATTCGAATTGGAAAACGTTATTTTTTGCAAATATTAGCTCATTTGGAATTTGATGCCTGCAAAAGTCTCAAAAAAGCTGGCACCAAAAGACTGAGAAAGTTGAGGAATGCTCATCAAACACTTATTTGGAACATCCCGCAGGTGAACAGGCTAATTAGGAACAGGTGGGTGCCATAATTGGGCATCAAAGCAACTTCCATGAAATGCTCAGTCATTCACAAACAAGGATGGGGAGAGGGTGTGGCACATTATGAAGCCTAAAATACGACAACGGAGACCCCGGACTGTTGAAAAACTTAAGCCGTACATTAAGCAAGAATGGGAAAGAATTCCACCTGAAAAGCTTCAAAAATTGGTCTCCTCAGTTCCAAAACGTTTACTGAGTGTTGTTAAAAGGAAAGGCCATGTAACACAGTGGTAAAAATGCCCCTGTGCCAACTTTTTTGCAATGTGTTGCTGCCAAGTTAATGATTATTTGCAAAATAAAATTAAGTTTCTCAGTTCGAACATTAAGTATCTTGTCTTTGCAGTCTATTCAATTGAATATAGGTTAAAAAGGATTTGCAAATCATTGTATTCTGTTTTTATTTATTAATTACACAATGTGCCAACTTCACTGGTTTTGGGTTATGTAGTATTGCCAGGGGAGGCAGGTGTGTGACACAGCCTCACCGGTCATCATGAAAAAAGTAATAATGAAAGTATGAACTAAATATTTGTTGTCCATTAAACTGTGACATAAATGTTATTGTATGTAATTCTAATGTTGGTGTTGATTTTCTGGAGAAGAAATTGTAAAATATCAACTCCTGCAATGATGAGACATGTTTCCTTCTGTAGTAGAACTTAAAAGTCGCTTATCCCAGGATGGAGTAAAATCAGAAGGAAACATACATTAGCATATATTGAAATACAGTATTTATATAGCATGTATAAACTGGACTCAAAAGACGACCCTACAAGGGTCTGAGATATGTAGGAGAGACTGATCTCCAAATTAACCCAGATTGAAACACAATTGAAATGTGGGTGGTTGATGAGCCTTTTGTATCAGCACAGTAATACTCAAAAACACTACACTTCAAACCGGCTAGCATGCTAACGCTAGCGGGTCCCTCGCTAGCTAACTAAAATGCTAACATTAGCACTGGTCACGTTCACTTCTGCACCCGTCACAAAAGTTTAACCCCAATCTAAACTTAAATAAACAACATTGCTATCTGAGAAACTGAGCTAACACTTTTAAACATCAAACTTACAGGCTGTGCTGTCTTTTAGTACAGAGTCAAAGATGTGAAGATCGATACATTTGGTGTGTTCCATTTGTATTTGGTGTGTTCCATTTGTATTGGGTAGTCGGAATTTCCAAGTTCTTAATTGAAAGTGTCAATCAAAATACCTCTTGAGGTCGGATTTCTTACTCAGAAAGTGGGAGCAATCTCACCACCCCCGAGTTGGCTTCAAAAATGGTTGCTCCGAATGTAAATAATAATATAAACATGCATCGAATTCAAGACCCCGGGGGGCCAGAACTGGCCCGCCATATCATTTAAAGTGATCCGTCACATCATTTAATGTGGCCCGCTATGTCATTCAGTGTGGACTGCCACCTCAGTAATGTGGCACACCATATCATTTAATGTGGTTTGCCACGTCATTTTATGTGGTCCGTCACCTCATTACTGTGGTCCGTCACCTCATTACTGTGGCCCGCCATGTCATTTAACTTAGTCTGTCTCGCCATTACTGTGGCCAGCCATGCCATTCAATGTGGCCTGCCACATCATTTAAAAGTGGTTTGTCACCTCATTAACGTGGCCCACCGTGTCATTCAATGTGGTCCGCCAGATCATTTCACATAGTATGCCACATCACTTATTGTGACCCCCCCATATCATGTCATGTGGTCTGCCAAATAATTTAAAGTGGTCCGCCGTATAATTTAAAGTCATCCGTCATGTTATTTAAAATGGCCCGCAATGTAATTCAATGTGGTCCACCACATCATTTAACAAGGTCCATCGCATCATTTAAAGTGGTCGGTCACCTCATTAATGTGGCCCGCCATGTCATTCAGTGTGGTCCGCCAAATCATTTAATATAGTCTGCCACGTAATTTAATGTGGTCAGTCATGTTATTTAATGTGGCCTGCCAGATCATTTAACATGGTCCGCCTCCTCATTTAACATAGTCCAACGCATTATTTAACGTGGTCCGTCACCTCAATAATGTGGCCCACCATATCATTCAATGCTGTTTGCCACATCATTTAATATGGTTCATCGCATCATGTAATATTGTCCTCCACCTCAATAATGTGGCCCACCATGTCATTCAATGAGGTCTGCCACAACATTCAAAATAGTCCACAGCATAATTTAACGTGGTCCATCACCTCAATAATGTGGCCCACCATTTAATTCAATGTGGTTTGCCACATCATTTAATATGGTCCATCGCATCATTTAATATCGCCCATAGTCCATAGCATAATTTAACCTGGTCCGTCACCTCATTAATGTGGCCCGCCATCTCATTCAACATTGTCCATCGCATCATTTAAAGTGGTCGGTCACCTCATTAATGTGGCCCATTGCATAATTTAAAGTGGTCAGTCACCTTATTAATGTGGCCCATTGCATAATTTAATGTGGTCCGTCACCTCATTAATGTGGCCCGCCATCTCATTTAACATGGTCCATTGCATAATTTCATGTCTTCCGTCACCTCATTAATATGGCCTGCCATCTCATTTAACATTGTCCATCGCGTTATTTAATGTGGTCCGTCACCTCATTAAAGTGGCCTGCCATCTCATTTAACATTGTCCATTGCATAATTGAATGTGGTCCGTCACCTCATTAATGTGGCCTGCCATCTCATTTAACATTGTCCATCGCGTTATTTAATGTGGTCTGTCACCTCATTAATGTGGCCTGCCATCTCATTTAACATTGTCCATCGCGTTATTTAATGTGGTCCGTCACCTCATTAATATGGCCTGCCATCTCATTTAACATTGTCTATCGCGTTATTTAATGTGGTCCGTCACCTCATTAATATGGCCTGCCATCTCATTTAACATTGTCCATCGCGTTATTTAATGTGGTCCGTCACCTCACTAATGTGGGCCACCATGTCATTCAATGCTGTTTGCCACATCGTTTAATATGGTCCATCGCATCATGTAATATTGTCCTCCACCTCAATAATGTGTCCCATCTCATTTAACATGGTCCATTGCATAATTGAATGTGGTCCGTCACCTCATTAATATGGCCTGCCATCTCATTTAACATTGTCCATCGCGTTATTTAATGTGGTCCGTCACCTCATTAATGTGGCCTGCCATCTCATTTAACATTGTCCATCGCTTTATTTAATTTGGTCTGTCACCTTATTAATGTGGGCCACCATGTCATTCAATGCTGTCTGCCATATCATTTAAAATAGTTCATAGCATAATTTAACTTGGTCCGTCACCTCATTAATCAATCAATCAATCAGCTTTATTTGTCCATTCTTACATGTACAAGACACATAAGAACTGAAATTACATTTTCGGCACAATCCCGCTAAGAGCAGACATACGTTACAGGGAGACAAGACGGGACCGCCAACGGATCAGCCACTTAGGGCGCTCCTTAAAAAGGTGGGAAAAAGGTGACATTGGGGAAGGGGGGAAGTAAAAAAAAATATCAGTCTGAGGCTGGACCCTCAGGAATGGTCCAGACTGAGTCCGAGGAAAAAAAACCTCACATAGCATGGCACACATAAACATGGTACATGTAATCACAACAACTCGCAACAGAGTCATCCAACAGGGCTTTGGAGGCCGGCAGCTGCTGTTGAGCGCTGCTCAGCCCCCACAACCCCGGAGGAATTAAGCAGTGGTGAAGGCGTTGATTTGGGGAGGGGTGTGTGCGTGCATGTATGCCCAATTAACTTGGGTGAGATGTTGGAATTGTCTTTATGGGCCGAGGCCGGCCCCAAGAGTTCAAGAGTTCAAGAGTCCGACCCAGGTGCTTTTGAAAAAAAGGGAAAGGTCAAAAGCGTCCATCTTTGAGGAGTCCTCAGGGGAGTGTTTTCAAACAGCCTGTTCCTCAAGGCCATTCGAGGGAGTCAAATCGTAGATTAAGATGTTGTTTTTTCTTCGAGCAGTCAAAACAATGACATTCCTGCTCTGTATGCTGGCTCTGACAATTCCAATTTATTCTTTCTATAACTTCATCAAGATGGAATCTACCTTGCGATTCAAATCAGCAATCGCTCCAGTCTGTGATCCCACAGCACGACCCAATCCTTCCATTGCGTTGAACAGCCTGTTGGCCCCTTGAGTGGCTGCCATCGTCTTCCGAATTTGACGATACACCAGAGCAATGCCCAGCCCAATCAGCAAATGCCCTGCGATCACAGCTCCAAATAGGTAGATGTCTTCCACGTCCTCGATGGAAAGGACTGAGAGGCACATGATTCTCCAAGTATTCCAGGAATCTCTCACGTACCCCGCAGCAATGGTTCCATCAGGGCAGCCAGGCTCCCCCGAACCTCTTTTCCTTGTCGAAAAGACTGTGTCAATTGCGTCGAGAGTCCAGTTGATCAAATTCATTTTGATGTTTAGATTTGAGGACAGCTCAAGAAAAGAGGCTTCAAAATAGTTCAGACAAGACAAAAACAAAGAGAGCAAGCAGGGAAGGAGGGAGCGGAGAAAAATGCGACCGCCCTCACCAGAGGCAAGACAGACTTGGTGGCCCGCCATCTCATTTAACATGGTCCTTTGCATAATTTAAAGTAGCCCACCATGTCATTCAATGTGGCCCGCCATGTCATTTAATGTAGTCCACCACATCATTTAATGTAGCCCACCACATCATTTAAAGTGGCCCATAATAAAGTATTTTACACCCATGTTCTATAATAGCCATTAATAGCACTTCTGATTAGTTTTTGTCGCATTAAATAAGCCATATCCAATGTGTTGTTGTATGTTTATGTATGGTAATGTCACTGTAGTGTAAACTACATTGTCTTCATGTGGTATATGCCTTCTACATAGCTAGCAATAGCGCCTATGTTTCATCTTCATCCACCTTGTTTAAAGGTTGCATAAAGAGTGCCTATTTTGCCAGAAGGTGTTTCTATTCAGACAAGGCAAGCGCAACAATCTTTGTGGATGTGGCCATCTTGATTTCTGACCTGGAACGTTTATACCTCGGCTGTGATGTCATTCCCAGCTCTGACTTACAACTTCCGGATGTAAATGGAACGCACCAGTCGACGTCTTGTAAGACTACGAATGAAACCTGCGTGACGTCACATAAACCGGAAGTGACGTCAGAAACTGACCTTTTGGCTTTATCATTAAGAAATATCCTAAAACCCTGGCAAATCTAAATGACAGGGGGTTAACATATTTAAACACTAAAATAATAACAATAATAATTATAATGCACATTTTCTGACCAAATACAATATAAACTCTAAAACGGGGCCGCAATGATGACAAAGTTTATAAGGAAATGTGTTTACGATTAATTAACAACACCACCTTTAACCGCTACTATTTCTCAAATGACTGGAAATGAGGATTGCAATATTAAGTCCTAACTTCTCTCCTGTTTAATAGAAAATTGCAACCACTCGACGAAACATTATCACCAGCATTTTGGATCATCCGATAAGATATCACATCTGACAATAATCCATCCATACATCCATTTTCTACCTCTTATCACTTTCGGGGTCGCGGGTGGTGCTGGAGCCTATCTCAGCTACAATCAGGCGGAAGGCGGGGTACACCCTGGACAAGTTGCCACTGTCAAACTTTAAAAAGGTGAGATGAGGCATGATTGACATCACAACACATGCACACGTAAATTCTAATCAGCATCTTCCTCCAACTTTGTCATTAAAACAAACCTCATGTGCATTGTTGTTGATGTCACACAAACATGGCCCTTGCACCCAAAAGTTGTGACACAAAAGAAAGTGTTATAGCTCACTCTTCCTCTTATGCTGCTCCAAAGACTGCTCTTTGTCAGCATCCATTGTGTCGCAACATTTGAATATTTGACCATTCTCACTTGTCCATTCTTACTGGTTGATTTTTAGCCGATACTGTCCACTGTAGAGGACAGAGTTTTTTGGGAGGGGAAAAAACAAACATATAAAAAAAAATGTCTGTGTAAAAAAACACAAATGTCCACTGCAGAGGACAGTGGTCCTTAAGAGGAAAAAAACTAAATGAAAAAAAATACAAAAAATATAACTGTTAAGCAAAACACAAATGCCCACTGCAGAGGACACTTGTCATTAAGAGGAAAAAAACTAAATGAAAAAAAATACAACTGTTAAGCAAAACACAAATGTTCACTGGTCCTTAAGAGGAAAAAAACCCCACAAACAAATAGACCTGTTAAGGAAAACACACATGTCCACTGCAGAGCATGCAGTTTTTTAGGAGGAACTAATAAATAAATAAATAAAATAGGGCTGTTTTGCAAAACACAAATGTCCACTGCGGATGACACTGGTTCTTAAAGGGGAACTTCACTTTTTTGGAATTTTGCCTATCGTTCACAGTCATTATAAAAGACTTGGATTTTTTTTAATGCATTCTAAATATTAAATAAACGTCAATAAAAGTCCGCTTACAGCGGAACCAATGGGAGCTCCACTACTTCGCCCATAAAATCAGATAAATAACCATTCAAAAACCGCCAACAATACTACATTTACGTTTCATGACTTGAATATTAACCAAGTATGAGTGATATTGTTATTATAAGCGCTAACGCAGCGGCGCCGTGATCACTTCCGCGTGTCCCTATGTTTATATCATTGAGTGGTCTGCTGCTTCCTTGCAAGTTTATTCAAGATCCTAAATCATGTATCTCACCTGGACAGAAGAAGTCTGAGTGGGTATTCCGACAAGTTGGTACACTTTGACAGCCATTTAGGACTCAAAACTGGCGAGAACGACACAAAAAGATACTTGGTCCCTCCGCCCACCCAGTTTCTTCACGAGGATTATGAGACATTTTTCATCTAAATGGGAACATATGAACATTCTAGCAGTCGGCATCCTAATGACAGCAGACCTTATACAGTAAGTGATGTTTTATTATGTTTGTTGGCTCTCATAAAGTCTGCATAATCAGTGATGAAGAAAAACAAAAGCAAACATTGTGATGCATTTTTTAAATTATTGCGCCATGTATGCTTGAAATGATCAAAATACATAATATTCTACTTTATTATAAGTGTGCCTGTAACTACATTACATATATACTTAAATCATAATATGTACATGTTTAGATGTTTTTTAAGGGCTTTGTAGGCTCCATTGCAAGCTGACTTTGATTGCATTTATTTTATATTTAGAATACATTAAAAATTTAAAAAACAACATCCGTCGTCATGTCTTTCATAATGATTGTGAACGATAGGCAAAATCCCACAAAAAGTGAAGTTCTCCTTTAAGAGGGGAAAACATGTTTTAAATAAATAAATAAAAACCTACCTGTTATGCAAAACCGACATGTCCACTGCAGAGGACATATTTTAGGAGGAAAAATAATAAATAACAAAATAAAAAATAGGCCTGTTATGCAAAACACATGTGCACTGCAGAGAATGCAGATACTATGAAGGAAAAAAAATAATCCAACCCTGCTTTGCAAATCACAAATGTCTACTGCAGTGGACAACAACAAAAAAACTAATAAAAAAAACAGGCTTGTTATGCAGAATACAAATGTCAAGTGCAGAGGACATTGGTTCTTCGAACAAAAACAAAAAATATTGAGGAAAAAAGTTGCCCTGTTATGGAAAACACGAATGTCCACTACAGAGGACACTGGTTCTTCAAAGGGAAAAAACAAACTGGAAAAATTGCCCTGTTATGCAAAACAAAAATGACCATGTAGAGGACTCTGGTTCTGAGGGGGGGGGGGAAGAAAGAAAGAAAAAAAGCGCTCTGTGACGCAAAACACAATAGTCCAACACAGAGGACACTGGCTCTTAGGAGGTAAAAAATAATTAAAATACTAATTGACCTGTTATGTAAAACACAAAAGTCCACTGCACCCATATTGTGCTGACTAGACTATTCTTTTTCTGACAAATATACCACATGGCGGTTTTGTTATTAAACGTCAAACTTTGATCTCCTACGGCATTTGGACAGGGATCTAAATATTGGGCAGACTACAATATTTGGGAACTTCACCAAACAACTTTATGTACGTGCTGGTGGTCAGCAGACAGCCAGAAGTGACAAAGATAAACATGCTCAACTTAAAAACACAGGGAGCACAATGTGGCTGACAATGTTGACTTATGGCCAAGTATTAATGGAACTTGTGTAAGAAGTAAGACAGTTTACGTACTCCTTTGGTGTGACTTTTATCATGTGATCCATGTGTGTGGCCAACTGCTCGAGCAGGGGTATCCTACTTTTTCCATCATGGGCCGCAAACTGAAAAGTCAAAGCATGCGGGATCCATTCTGATATTTTTCATTGTAAAAAAAAAAACTAAAAAAAGACTTTATATATATTTAGAGACAAACCGATGTGCTGGCTTCATGTAATATGTGACAAAGCATATTAGTAATCAGTATTAAAATTTGCACATATTTTTGATTGTTTTTTTTTTTTGTTTGATTTTATTGCGACAATATGCCGCGGGCCCAAAAAAACTTTGGATAGCCTTTTGCGAGAGTGTGTAAAATTTGAGGAAGATCCAACATGGCTGCAATAAATTGAAACCTATTTGCAGGGGCACGGGCGGTACTCATTGACCATTTGTCCAATGATTATAAAACATTAGTATATTAGAATCACATATTGCATATGCTAGCACAGGGGTCTGCAACCCAACATGTTAGAAGAGCACTGTTGGACCGAAAATAAAAAATATATATATCTGTCTGACACCGCAAAAAATTAAGTGCCTTATTATTGTTATAATGAAGGCAATACATGATATAAATGTCTATATAAGCTATAATAGCCTACTATCAAAATGACTATGTGTCGCAGGCTGACGCAAATCTGATGTTGAAATGTAATATTTATTCTACACATTTTTATAACATTGGAAAACATTAGTAAAACGGAGGCTTCTCAGGGGGTGAGATAACTCCTGGAAATGACTGGCTTTTAATGGCCAAAGGTATAGATGTGTGTGTCCAAGTTAAAGGGAATGGAAGGCTGTCTTCTTCTAAAGGATGTATTACAATCTTTGCAAGCTGGTCTATTACCGCACACAAACTACTATCAGAAATGCAGCCAATGTTACATACAGATAATGTGTGATGAGACATACAAATATAAATTAAATAGACAGAGGACATAAGTAAAGGAAATTAAATGAGCTCAAATATACCTACAAACCAGGCGTAATGATGCAATATGTACATACAGCTAGCCTAAATAGCATGTTAGCATCGATTAGCTTGCACAGACCAAATATGGCTGATTGGAACTCCACACAAGTCAATAACATCAACAAAACTCACCTTTCATCATAAATCGTTTGGTGGACAAAATGAGACAAATAAGGAGCATGTCTTTCTGTGGCAGGAGAAAGTTGTTTACCCTGAATTGATTACGTGGACCCCGACTTAAACAAGATGAAAAACTTATTCGGGTCTTACCATTGAGTGGTCAATTGTACGGAATGTGTACTGAACTGTGCAATCTACTAATAAAATCAATCAATAGTACGTGTAAACCAGTGGTTCTTAACCTGGGTTCGATCGAACCCTAGGGGTTCGGTGAGTCGGCCTCAGGGGTTCGGCGGAGGTCAAGACACACCCGACTCATCGTTTAAATAAAAACTTCTCCCTATCGGCATATTACGGATACGGCAACAGCAGAAGTCAGACTGATTTGCAGGTGTGTAATTTGTTGTGAGTTTATACACTTTGTTGGTTTTGTTGTTTGAACAAGGTGATGTTCATGCACGGTTCATTTTGTGCACCAGTAAAAAAACACGGTAACACTTTAGTATGGGGAACATATTCACCATTAATTAGTTGCTTATTAACATGCAAATTAGTAACATATTGGCTCTTAACTAGTCATTATTAAGTACTTATGCCTTATTCGGCATGGCCTTATTATAAGCCTAACCCTCTAACCCTGGCCCTAACCCTCTAACCCTAACCCTAACCAAATAACTCTAAATTGAGTCTTTGTTACTTAGAATATGTTCCCCTAGTGTCCAAAAAACTGTAAATTAAGTCTTTGTTACTTAGAATATGTTCCCCTAGTGTCCAAACTGTAAATTAAATCTGTGTTACTTAGAATATGTTCTCCATACTAAAGTGTTACCAAAAACATATAACTTCGTCTTGAATTTGAAATTATTTTTTTTAAATTTTTCACTAAAGAAGGGTTCGGTGAATGCGCATATGAAACTGGTGGGGTTCGGTACCTCCAACAAGGTTAAGAACCACTGGTGTAAACAAACTACGGTGAGTTCAAGGACCAACTGAATTAGTAGGACAAAACGGCGCTCGCCAAATACTCTCATCAGTGAAACATGTTTGATATAAAGGTTTGTGTCATGTTTGTCCTACAGAAAACATATTAAGACAAAAAACATATATTTTCCCCTCATCTTTTTCCTTTTTCATACATTCTTGAAAAAGATCCAGGGAGCCACTAGGGGTTGCCGACCCCTGTGCAGCAAGCATGTCTTCCAAAGCAATTTGACCATAACTACAAATGTCATTTACGATCATGGGATTTTTCATTTTCACATGACTAAAACACATCCACCGGGGAAAAAGTCATACATTTTCCCTCCTTAATTCCTGTTAAAACAGATTATACATGCTCAAATACCTTTATGGTGCTTTCCTGGCGGTGATGACAGGTTAACATGAGTGGCCATAAACTGCGAACGAAGGAAACAAAGCCGGATGTTACAGTTTGCTTACAGCAGGGCTGTCCAAAGTGCAGCCATTTGCGGCCCGCAGCTAATTGTTTACCGGCCCGCCACACATTCTGCAAAAATTGCAAAATTGATAATATTGCAAAAATTTTAAAAAAGATTTGAAAAAAGTGGAATGAGGTGAAATCTAACAATAAAAAGTTGCAATGTTGACACAAAGCTGCCATGCAGGCTGTTTTTTTCTTTTGTCTTTGTTTATTTTTCTTTTTTTTGCCATTGCTAAAAAAAAAAAAAGACTAAATATCTATAATGAATTGTTACTTAAAAAATATCACTTTAAAATGATTTATGTGGAAAAAATATTGCATATATTGTGTGGTTGCCATAAAAAAACAAAGTTTTATTTGACAAAAGAGCATGATACAAACAAAATAATAGTTCAAACGTAAAATCGACAGATATATCTGAAGTTGATCTCGTAATTTAAGTGTTAAAAGTAAAAAAAAACTTATAAAAATGTATCACTTTATGAGTGGGGGACCTTTTGGATCCCAAATATATTTAGTAGGATTTTATTTAACTTTTCACTGTGATTACTCAAAAATATTAAAGAATTAAAATCAATGGTGTCCTGCATTATTGATCTTTTAGGGCTCTAATTACTAAATACTGCATATTTCAGTTTTACTATAAAAAACAAAGTTGTCTTTGACAGAAAAGGCTTTTTTTTTTTTTTACTTTATATCAACCTCAAGTTGATATAGAGATTTACTGTAAGCGTTAGATAAAAAAATAATAGTAATAATTTGACTTATTTTTAACAGTTTAATGACTGAGACCCTTTATGGTCCCCGGGAGCCCTAAAGGTTAAAAAAAAAAATCCATATATTTTGTTAAGTTTTGAAAATGAAAAATATCAAAATGGCCCCCGCATGCTTACGTTTTTCCGTGTGCTGCCCTCAGTGGAAAAAGTTTGGACACCCCTGGCTTACAGTATGTTGTGACAATGGCAGCCATGGGGAAAAGGACATTATTGTCATCCTACTGTGCTTTTCAATGTTATTTTAATGATCAAGTGTGTGTGTGTGTGTGTGTGTGTGTGTGTGTGTGTGTGTGTGTGTGTGTGTGTGTGTGTGTGTGTGTGTGTGTGTGTGTGTGTGTGTGTGTGTGTGTAATGGTGGTTGACATCTAACAAGGATTTATGTAACCACAGCAACTGTAGATATGTGGTAATATATGAAGATGGATGGATGTAGGATGTGGTTCAAGATGGGATTCGATGTGTTGGGTAGGACTTGTGTGTGTGTGTGTGTGTGTGTGTGTGTGTGTGTGTGTGTGTGTGTGTGTGTGTGTGTGTGTGTGTGTGTGTGTGTGTGTGTGTGTGTGTGTGTGTGTGTGTGTGTGTGTGTGTGTGTGTGTGTGTGTGTGTGTGTAAGTACAGGCGCTGTTGTTGTTACAGTTGCTGCCGATAGCCAATGAGCTTCCTGGATGGAAGGGTTGCGGGGTGGCTTTATTATGTACTTTCTGTATGTAAAGGTGGTTGGACGTTTCGGGTGGCAACTGCATGGAAGACAGAAAACGGTCCCAGGATGTTTCTAGGAACTCCTGTGCACCCACTTTCTGGACCACATGACAGGAAGCTTTCACAATTACTTGTCACACACACACACACCCTAATACCGCAGTGAGAATTACAGACTCGGGATATATATATAAAAAAAACTTGTCATCAAAATAGAGTTGCAGCATAAATTGGATTCATTGTGTATAAATAAAGCCATTTACTAGTGGATACTATGAGATACACTTGTTTGAAGGAAATATTGTTAGGTCTTTTAATATATTAAATGGCGGTCTATAAAACATAAGAGGGGATACAGTAAGAGTAATGGGTTGTTTACCTTTTTGGACTAATTTGAAGAGGCCTTGCAGGGCAAAGTTTGTCAGTCTGGTTCTTTCAGATAAGACCTTCAGGGCCCCCAACCTGCACACAAAAAATAGCAGCTAAACGGACAATGTGAAAAAATATATGAAATATTGTTAAATAGTGCAAGTGTAATAGTTAATAATTACCAACATGAGATAGGGTATACATGGGGTTCACTTTCTTGGCTTCTCTCGCTAGTAATTTGGCGGTTGTTGGCGTGACCCCAGGATGCAGAGACAAGGTCAAAGAATGTAGATCATTAAGGTAAAGAGCAACAAAAAATAGGCAAGGCACATGGCGGAAATAGCAAACAGGTATGCTTGTAGGAAACTAAATGGATAGTAAAGGTGCAGCAAAACAAGGAGTCAAACAGGAAGTAGAACCAAAATAAGAGCACCAGGACAAGAAATGGTACAGAACACAGGAGAATAAAGTACACATTGTCATGTGGAATCATGACAGTTATTAATGATATCCACCACCTTGCGTAAAATCATTAAGAAAAACATGAATAAAGTTTGAAAAAGTTGCAGCAATTGTGTCGCAGTATGAACGTTGTAAAACAGTGCGAGTGCCAACTTTACTTCAAAAGGCAAATAAAAATCAGCAAGATCTTAGGGCCATGCAGCAACATGAATTGCCAAAGCTTTAGTCTGCTTAAGGAGCAAGTCAATCATCAATTACAAACAAAAACACAATAATAAACAAAATAACTAACTGATCATGTGAGGCAGTCACATTCTTTTTGCAATAGGACACTTAAAGGAACCATTTTTTACCATGCTTGCATAGCAAAGCTATTTTCCCCTGTAAAATTTGACAAAAGGAAAAGACCAAACACAAACGTCCACCGTAATGGACGCTGGTTCTCATGAGGACAAACGCCTGGCACAGCGCAGTTTAGGAAAATAATCAATCATTCTGAACTTTCTAACTTGTCATGTGACATTCTTACCTACACAGGTGACCTGGAAGTATAAGACACTCATATTTTATAAAACCAATTACAATAACAGAAAAACAATATCACAAAAGGTAAAACATGTGACAACTTCTATACTTGATGTTCTTTTATTTCAATTGCATCCAAGTGCGTTAGACACACATTTAGTACAACAGGAGTGGTCAACAAGCAGATAAAAGGAACTGGTGTCAAACATAAATATGTACAATCTAGTTGTTTGTTTGAGATGTGAGCAATCGAGCAAATATTGGAATAATTAAAGATATTATAAGGTAATTCATGTAATTTGACAAGAAGGCACAATGGATGATGAATAATGTACAGCAGGGCTGTTCAACCGGGGGCCACATTTTCAGAAAGTAAAGGACCAGGAGTTCTCCCTTCACAATTATTCTTATCTTGAGACCCAGCGTCCTCTGCAGTGAACGTTTGTTACACATTTCAGGAAAAAAATGCCTTGTTATGCAAAATACAAGTGTCCACTGCAGTGGACGCTGACCTTTCGGAGGTTAAAGTAAAACTGGCAAAGTGTTTACATTGGTCCGAGTTCCTCGATACAACAGAATTTTAGGAATTTGCTGCAAAATTTTGAAGTCTCTGAAGTTTTGAACTGAAGTGGGTTTGGTGTCATTCCCACGCCGGGTTTGAATAGCCTTGCTGGGCAAGATCACTCTGCCTTCATTGCTTTCTGTCCTTGCTTCACCAGCGAATCCACGGTGTCGTTCACCCGTCTCTCAACATTGCTCGCAACCTTTTCTGGCGTGCTTTTCCTGGCAAACTTTCGTCTCCCGACTTCGGTTGCGGCAGAGCCGACGACGGCGCCTACGGCCCCGCCGATGGCTCCTCCTAAGAACACTCCCAGCGCCAAACCTAGCAAAGCGCCAGCGATGACGAGTTTGGGAATCTTTTTGACGTTGGTCATCATTTTCTCCCACAGAGAACTCTCTGTGACCATTTTGGCGCCTGCTTTGGCCTCCGAGCCTACCTTCCCCCACACTGGACTCTGGGCCACCTTCTTTGCGCCGGCGCTGAGTCCAGCTCCAAGTCTAACGGAGCCACCGGCCACCAGTTTGGCGCCAGACTTGGCCCCGGATCCAACCTTTCCCCACACAGGACTCTGCGCCACACTCTTAGCGCCGCTGCCGATGCCAGACCCGACGGAGCCCACTTTTCCCCACACGGAACTGGATGCTGCTGCCTTTGCTCCAGACCCGACTGCTGCGGAACTGTCTCCCAGTTGCTTGGAGACGTGTCCAGCTTGAGCTCCCACCGTTCCCCAAACGGAACTGTCCCCCACCGCCTTCTGGGTGCTCTGTGCTCCGCTCCCCACTGAGCTCATCACCTTCTTTGCTCCGTCGCTGACCCACACAGAGCTGTCTGACAACAGCTTGGGCAGCATCTTTGCGTTGGACTGCACTTTCTCCATCACCGACTGGAACATTGAGGGAGAAACGTCGGCCATCGTGATGGACGGGACGCTCTCAATAGTCATGGTGCTGACGCTTAACTCCGCCTCAGTCCGCGTTTTCTCAATCTCTTCCTCTCTGACTTCTTCCTCGGTCACAGTCTGCATGTAAGGGTAGAGAGAAGGCCGGTCAGCTCGAAAGTTCTCATCCTCCATGTTCTTCCTGTTCTCCCTGGCGATCTCGGCCTGTTTCTCTCTCACTCTAATCTCAGCCTCCTGGAAAACGGGGCAGGAGTAACACTTCCCCCCGGCCTCCACCGCTATCTGCTCCACCTTCTCCAGAAGCTCCTCCACATTCCCGCCGTGTCGCTCCATCACGTGGAAGCGGTCCCCGCATTTCTCCACCAGCTTTAACAAATCCTCCCGCTGGTCAGCGATGTACGCTTCGACGCTGCCGCCACCCTTCAGGCGGTCCGCGTACGTGAAGAGGACCAGGGTGTGCTTCTCCACGGCGTCTCGGCCAAACACGGCCTCCAGGGCACTGAGGGCTTGCAGCTCCGTCTTTGACGGCTGGTCTGTCGGGACGCAGAGGAGGAAGGCATGGGGTCCCGGGCTGGCCAGGGCGACGCAGGAGGAGATCTGAGCTCGCACCTCATCCGGGGTACGCTCGGTGTGGAACCAGTCTGGGGTGTCCACTACTGCCACCTACAGGGAGACAGGACATGGAGCAAGAAAGTCAATAAACGTAAACATGGGGCTTTCCATCCATGTTCTTTACCACCTATTCCAGGGGAGGGGTTGCGCAATACCGACGATACACAATATACTGTAAATGATATACATTTAGCAGATGATAAATCGAGATAATGTATGTCGATGACTGATTCTAAATGTGTCCCGCTAATGTAGCTTTTTCGCTAGCGGCTAACGTCCCTCCACAGTGCAAAGCCACTTCTAAGTCAGCAATCCTCGCCCTTATGGCGGCAATTAAACTACGTTTCTTACTAGTATCATTATCACTGGATGACGAGGAATAGCTAAACATAGCAAACCACAAGTGACAGCTCTTGAATGTGGGCGGAGCGATACAAATATCGACAGTAATTGTACCAATTATAGTAACAGTATATGGTCAACATTAGATAGATACATTTATATCAAAAAGTATTTTGGTGTTTTTGTTATTGTTAACAAACCCTGGACACAGGACGAATTTAAGTGCAAAAACCACATACATTTTAAACCACAGCTGGTAGTAAGAAATAATTTAAATGTTTAATTGATATTGTTACACAGCAATCCTGCGTTTTTGTCTGATTATAATTGTGATAAAAATGGTAGTCATTTAATGATGTTTAAAATTTGAAGTATGAGCATTGGTACGACCGATACTGCCCCTGTAACTACTTGGATTGATATCAAGATTTGTACTGTCAGCCAAAACGAATGAAAAGACAACAGAAGAATAAGTGCTTATCATATTTTAACAGATGTGTATCTAGAACTATGTGACAACAGAAAGTAACCAGATATTAATAGTAAATTATCAAGTAGATTAATAATTATTTTGATAAAATAATAAAACCTAATGACGCAATTTGTTACCACGTACGTACCAGCTTAGTTTTGTAATGTTTCTATTATCATTTATATACCAAATAATATATTGTGACATATATCGTTATCGCAATAGGCTGCAATATATATATATATGTTAAGCCGAATCGCCCAGCTCTGTGCCAGGGTTGTCCATATCTTTTCCACTGAGAGCCGCAGACTAAAAAAAAATCTATGTATTTTGACATTTTGATACAATTATATATAGTTGGGGTTTTTTGTTTTTTTTTTAAAAAACTGCATGCATGTCAGCTTTGGGTTCATTTTAGTAAAGTAACAGAAAAGATCCCAGCTTACCTACACACCAATTCAGTCTTTAATTAACACATTTTTTCCTCAAATAATGGTCGAGGGCTTTCATTCACTTAACTGCAGAGAGTACCAGGCATCGTGAAAAAATGGTCTGCATTTAATAGGAGGCCTTTAATCAGTCCCTACGACAGATTCACCGTTTTTTGTGTGATTGTCTTGTCCTGAAATGCCTGATTTCTGGTCAGCTTTTTCAAAACAGTAGCAGCAAAAGTTGCGATGGTTTCAGGCTTAATTTTTTCCCCGACAACATCGCATCAGTTCAGGTTTTAATGAATTTGTGATCAATGTTCGAAGTGTTCTTTGTAACCTCGACCCCAAAAGAACACAAGGATTCAACAAAAGCATAAGTGAAGTGTGAATTATATTTATATAGCGTTTTTTCTCGGGAGACCCAAAGTGCTATACATGGTCAAACCCATTATATACATTTAAGCTAGATTTAAACCAGAATAAATATCACAAAACCTGACTTACAAATAGATATCAGATGACAGTAAAAATAAAAGTCAAATTACAATAGTATAAAAAAACAATCACCACCAAAAGCTCCCTTCCGTGTACCAGTACTTTTTCACTTCCGATTAGATACTGATATTAAAACCTTGAGTATTGGCCGATATAATATCAGCAGGAATCATACTTACATTTATCATTTTGTAGTGTTGAATATCAGAAAAGGCTTGATCAAGTGAAATTACTCAAACAGAAAAAATAAAAACTATTTATTTATAAATGTTTTGAATGGACTTGTGCTGTCTTTAAGTTGAAATGGAGTGGCAATTGTTTTTTGTGACACCAAGTGGCCATAATAATTCATTAGGTTAAGCTCATGCCGCAGTAAGTTGAATGATGCGGACACGCTTGTTACTGTATATCTTCTGATGGTCTTGGAAACCCTGCTATTTAGGACAGCAATGTTGTTCAATTAGGACATTTATTATTTATGTCTAGTTTGTGTGCTTAGCTGTTGTGTAGCTGCTAGCTTCTACTAAAACAGAAACAAAAAACTGTGTGAACTTATTGGAGTAAATTTAGATTAGTTAACTAGATGTTGCGTGTTGAACAAATAAACACGTTGCAGGAGCGCTTATTAGCCTGATATCAGGTATCAATATTAAACTGGGACCTCCCTTTATGTTCAAACACATTAGTGAAGTGAAGTGAAGTGAATTATATTTATATAGCGCTTTTTCTCTAGTGACTCAAAGCGCTTTACATAGTGAAAACCCAATATCTAAGTTACATTTAAACCAGTGTGGGTGGCACTGGGAGCAGGTGGGTAAAGTGTCTTGCCCAAGGACACAACAGCAGTGACTAGGATGGCGGAAGCGGGGATCGAACCTGGAATCCTCAAGTTGCTGGCACAGCCACTCTACCAACCGAGCTATACCGCCACATTAAGAGTAGTTTACCATTGCTTTCGTTGAAAACAGTGGGGAACTTGTTATATTTTTTTCTTATTTGTCATTCCAGCAGTATTAATAAACTATTTAGGGCTTTGACAAACTCAGTCGCATGTTAACGAGCAAATACGTACGTATTTGGGGGGTCCAGGAGGTGAAAAGCCACTCACATAAGGTCAGTTTAAAATAGTGGAGGCTACTATTTGAGTGTTTGCAAGGAACCACAAGAAGCGTTATAGAAATGCTACAAACCCTTCTTCCTGCCACCACTGCCTTCTTCTTGACACACTCCTGCGTGATGGCGACCAGGCTCTCAGGGCGGGACACAAAGTCTTCCCGTCCCAAGATGGCGTTGCCGGCCGCGCTTTTTCCCGATCGATCCGGATCGGCCGAGAATCACCAGACGCAGCTCCGGAGAAGATGTCGAGGATAGTACGGCGGGCGTGGCGGGGGATGTTGTGGAAAGGTTGTGGGTGAAGACAGTAGCCTGAGGGGACGAGGTTGGGTAGGCCTCCGGGGTGGAAAGGTTGTGGGTGAAGACAGTAGCCTGAGGGGACAAGGTGGGGTAGGCCTCCAGGGTGGAAAGGTTGTGGGTGAAGACAGTAGCCTGAGAGGACAAGGTGGGGTAGGCCTCCAGGGTGGAAAGGTTGTGGGTGAAGACAGTAGCCTGAGAGGACGAGGTGGGGTAGGCCTCCGGGGATCTCTCCTCAAAGCTGTTGATCCTGTGGTGAACTAAGAGATACAACAAGGTTTAACATTAACATTAATCATTTAATTCAAACATTTTAAAGGGCGTGTGTGTTTAAAGTGAATTATATTTATATAGCTTTTTTTCTCTACAGACTCAAAGCGCTTTGCATAGTGAAACCCACTATCTACATCTTTAAGCTACATTTAAACCAGTATAGGTGGCACTGGGATCAGGTGGGTAAAGTGTCTTGCTCAAAGACACAATGGCAGTGACTAGGATGGCGTAAGCGGGAATCGAACCTGGAACCCTCAAGTTGCTGGCACGGCCGCTCTACCAACCTAGCCACGCCGCGGTGTGTGTGTGTGTTTAAACATCCTTCTACAAATAACTCACAGGTGGAAACATGAGGAGACGTTTTGTCCTCCCACATTTGTGACAGTCTGGCTCCATCTAGAGGACAAACAGAAAAGTGTCACAAAGGGAAGCAAACTTATGCAGCACACTACTGGGCAATTCGAAAGTAAACAAAACTAAATCATGGCTGACGATAACAATAAGAGTGTTGTTTAGTATTATAGCTACACTAAAGTTGGTGGGCTGAGATTATGCAATCTTTTTTGGCAACCTCATCATTTTTAACCAAATAACTTCATTCAGAGAAGATGTGTTTTCATTCAACAGTATGATAAAGTGGGGCTAAAACCACACCATTTTTAATACAGATCATGTTCTGACAAATGCTGATATTTTGTCTTTGGGAAGGGACAAGCGGTATAAAATGGATGGATGGGTTTACTATCAAGGACGCCAGAGCAAATCAATCATGTTTGATACGGCTTAACTTAAACATTTTGTTTCTCTCTTTGCTCCTGTAAAATGAAACACCATTAATACAGATAAAAAATGAATTATTTTTTATTGTGATTAATCAACAATAGCAAACCTGTGATTAATCTGATTAAATTGCACTATGTTTAT
>NC_084748.1:29420069-29587569 GCF_033978785.1 Entelurus aequoreus
CATATATATATACATATATATATATATATATATATACACTACCGTTCAAAAGTTTGGGGTCACCCAAACAATTTTGTGGAATAGCCTTCATTTCTAAGAACAAGAATAGACTGTCGAGTTTCAGATGAAAGTTATCTTTTTCTGGCCATTTTGAGCGTTTAATTGACCCCACAAATGTGATGCTCCAGAAACTCAATCTGCTCAAAGGAAGGTCAGTTTTGTAGCTTCTGTAACGAGCTAAACTGTTTTCAGATGTGTGAACATGATTGCACAAGGGTTTTCTAATCATCAATTAGCCTTCTGAGCCAATGAGCAAACACATTGTACCATTAGAACACTGGAGTGATAGTTGCTGGAAATGGGCCTCTACACACCTATGTAGATATTGCACCAAAAACCAGACATTTGCAGCTAGAATAGTCATTTACCACATTAGCAATGTATAGAGTGTATTTCTTTAAAGTTAAGACTAGTTTAAAGTTATCTTCATTGAAAAGTACAGTGCTTTTCCTTAAAAAATAAGGACATTTCAATGTGACCCCAAACTTTTGAACGGTAGTGTATATATATACATATACATATACATACAGTATATATATACATGTACATACAGTATATATATATATATATATATATATACATATATATACATACATATATATATATATATATATATATATATATATATATATATATATATATATATATATATATATATATATATATATATATATATATATATATATATATATATATATATATATATATATATATATAATACATACTGTATGTGTATATAGAGCAGCACGGTGGCAGAGGGGTTAGTGTGTCTGCCTCACAATACGAAGGTCCTGAGTAGTCCTGAATTCAATCCCGGGCTCGGGATCTTTCTGTGTGGAGTTTGCATGTTCTCCCCATGACTGCATGGGTTCCCTCCGGGTACTCCGGCTTCCTCCCACCTCCAAAGACATGCATCTGGGGATAGGTTGATTGGCAACACTAAATTGGTCCTAGTGTGTGAATGTGAGTGTGAATGTTGTCTGTCTATCTGTGTTGGCCCTGTGATGAGGTGGTGACTTGTCCAGGGTGTACGCCGCCTTCCGCCCGGTTGTAGCTGAGATAGTCTCCAGCGCCCCCCGCGACCCCGAAGGGAATAAGCGATAGAAAATGGATGGGTATATATATATATATATATATATATATATATATATATATATATATATATATATATATATATATATATATATATATATATATATAAATGAATTTACCACGGTAAAGCCTGGAACCAATTAACAGCGATAAATGAGGGATTATTGCATCAACATTTACAACATTTTGTCTTTACATTATGCTTCTTCTTTTTTTCCTCTTTTAACATCTACAATAACAAAAAAGTAACCATGGGCCGCAAATGGACCTAGAGATCCGCACTATGGACCTCCTTGTACTATACTACAGTGCTAAGTGAAGGTTTTCTATATTTACTGTATAAAGTCCCAACGATTGTCACAAACACACTAAGTGTGGTGAAATTACGCTCTGCATTTGACCCATCCCCATGTTCACCCCCTGGGAGGTGAGGGGAGCAGTGAGCAGCAGAGGTGGCCGCGCTCGGGAATCATTTTGGTGATTTAAACCCCAATTCCAACCCTTGATGCTGAGTGCCAAGCAGGGAGATAACGGGTCCCATTTTTATAGTCTTTGGTATGACTCGGCCAGGGTTTGAACTCACGACCTACCGTTCTCAGAGCGGACACTCTAACCACAATAAAATGTGGCATTTCATTGTAGCTTCGCCGATTAAAGCATTTTTTAAAAGATACTTAACCGCTTGCCAGTCCTGCCTGACTGCATTCTACTGTCATCATGAAAATGTTCACAAAACAATGTTAAATGTTGAAAATCAAATCATACTGAATATAAATAAGGAAGATGAATTAACACAGCTTTTCCAGTATGTTACAACATGATGATGATTATTTGACACTACTAATCACATCAAGAGAGTGTCTGAGGTTGTAAATTAACAAAGCAAAATAAGTGATTATATAAATCGCATTTTATCCCAAAGAAAATTAAGCAATTTGATGAAAACATCACTGACTAGCAAGCATTGAGGAACATAAAGAAGTTTCATCAGAGCTTGTTGAAGCTAATCCATGACGAAGATATAACTCACTTAAACGCTGCTGTCTGCTCCTGCGCTCGCTTGGACCCGCTGCAACTGGAATGCAAGTCTCCTCCACTCGGGACCAGTACGTGTCGACTCCCAGGTGATGGCTTGCAAAAAAAATGCAGGCATCACACGTTAGCCGCTCCCCGTTTAGAGAGCTCGCATAAGCGTACACTTATTAGGATACTGCTCTGTGCATAACAGGTTCCGCTGTCTGCTGGCTGTGTAGCATTCCTGCATGGGGCGAAGAATGGAGGTGTGTCCCAGGGCACTTTCAACACACCTATAAAACAGCAAAGTACCTACATGGCTGTTTTGAAATGTTTATTGTCATATTGCTAATAGAATATGTCAAGGGGAGAGTTTTGATTTGTTGTATTCGACTGTTACAAAGCCAGAGACGTGAGTGGAATATACAGTATAATGAGGAGCGTGTTTGTGTTCCCACAGTGTGTACTGTACTTTCACAGCGCTGCGGAAGCCCTTGAGCCTCTTCAGGCCTGTGGATGTTTTACTTTTTATGTCTGCTTAAGAGCTGATGCCAACCATTACGACACTCCGCAAATAATACGGTTACAGGAAACAAAAACTGCTTTTGGCAGCTGACATACGACTTATATGCGCAGCTTTGGCCTAAAAACACGTATTTTAAAAATGGGAATTTGCTCCTCTCTGAGCTGCCACCTTACCGTGGTAGAGGAGTTTGCGTGTCCCAATGATCCTAGGAGCTATGTTGTCCGGGGGCTTTATGCCCCCTGGTAGGGTCTCCCAAGGCAAACTGGTCCTAGGTGAGGGATCAGACAAAGAGCAGCTCGAAGACCTCAATGAAAGATAAAAACAAGGAACCCAGATTTCCCTCGCCCGGACGCGGGTCACCGGGGCCCCCCTCTGGAGCCAGGCCCGGAGGTGGGGCACGATGGCGAGCGCCTGGTGGCCGGGCCTGTCCCCATGGGGCCCGGCCGGGCACAGCCCGAAGAGGCAACGTGGGTCCCCCCTCCAATGGGTTCATCACCCATAGCAGGGGTCATAGAGGTCGGGTGCGAAGTGAGCTGGGCGGCGGCCGAAGGCAGGGCACTTGGCGGTCCGATCCTCGGCTACAGAAGCTAGCTCTTGGGACGTGGAACGTCACCTCGCTGGGGGGGAAGGAGCCTGAGCTAGTGCGCGAGGTGGAGAAGTTCCGGCTAGACATAGTCGGACTCACTTCGACGCACAGCAAGGGCTCTGGAACCAGTTCTCTCGAGAGGGGCTGGACTCTCTTCCACTCTGGCGTTGCCGGCAGTGAGAGGCGACGGGCTGGGGTGGCAATTCTTGTTGCCCCCCGGCTCAGAGCCTGCATGTTGGAGTTCAACCCGGTGGACGAGAGGGTAGCTTCCCTCCGCCTTCGGGTGGGGGAACGGGTCCTGACTGTGGTTTGCGCTTACGCGCCAAACCGCAGCTCAGAGTACCCACCCTTTTTGGATTCGCTCGAGGGAGTACTTGAGAGTGCTCCCCCGGGTGATTCCCTCGTTCTACTGGGGGACTTCAACGCTCATGTTGGCAGCGACAGTGAAACCTGGAGAGGCGTGATTGGGAAGAATGGCCGCCCGGATCTGAACCCGAGCGGTGTTTTGTTATTGGTCTTTTGTGCCCGTCACGGATTGTCCATAACGAACACCATGTTCAAACATAAGGGTGTCCATATGTGCACTTGGCACCAGGACACCCTAGGCCGCAGTTCCATGATCGACTTTGTAGTTGTGTCGTCGGATTTGTGGCCTCATGTTTTGGACACTCGGGTGAAGAGAGGGGCGGAGCTTTCTACAGATCACCACCTGGTGGTGAGTTGGCTGCGATGGTGGGGGAGGATGCCGGACAGACCTGGCAGGCCCAAACGCATTGTGAGGGTTTGCTGGGAACGTCTGGCAGAGTCTCCTGTCAGAGAGAGTTTCAATTCCCACCTCCGGAAGAACTTTGAACATGTCACGAGGGAGGTGCTGGACATTGAGTCCGAGTGGACCATGTTCCGCGCCTCTATTGTCGAGGCGGCTGATTGGAGCTGTGGCCGCAAGGTAGTTGGTGCCTGTCGTGGCAGTAATCCTAGAACCCGTTGGTGGACACCGGCGGTGAGGGATGCCGTCAAGCTGAAGAAGGAGTCCTATTGGGTTCTTTTGGCTCATAGGACTCCTGAGGCAGCGGACAGGTACCGACAGGCCAAGCGGTGTGCGGCTTCAGCGGTCGCGGAGGCAAAAACTCGGACATGGGAGGAGTTCGGGGAAGCCATGGAAAACGACTTCCGGACGGCTTCGAAGCGATTCTGGACCACCATCCGCCGCCTCAGGAAGGGGAAGCAGTGCACTATCAACACCGTGTATGGTGAGGATGGTGTTCTGCTGACCTCGACTGCGGATGTTGTGGATCGTCTGAGGGAATACTTCGAAGACCTCCTCAATCCCACCAACACGTCTTCTATGAGGAAGCAGTGCCTGGGGAATCTGTGGTGGGCTCTCCTATTTCTGGGGCTGAGGTTGCTGAGGTAGTTAAAAAGCTCCTCGGTGGCAAGGCCCCGGGGGTGGATGAGAACCGCCCGGAGTTCCTTAAGGCTCTGGATGCTGTGGGGCTGTCTTGGTTGACAAGACTCTGCAGCATCGCGTGGACATCGGGGGCGGTACCTCTGGATTGGCAGACCGGGGTGGTGGTTCCTCTCTTTAAGAAGGGGAACCGGAGGGTGTGTTCTAACTATCGTGGGATCACACTCCTCAGCCTTCCCGGTAAGGTCTATTCGGGTGTGCTGGAGAGGAGGCTACGCCGGATAGTCGAACCTCGGATTCAGGAGGAACAGTGTGTTTTTTGTCCTGGTTGTGGAACTGTGGACCAGCTCTATACTCTCGGCAGGGTCCTTGAGGGTGCATGGGAGTTTGCCCAACCAGTCTACATGTGTTTTGTGGACTTGGAGAAGGCATTCGACCGTGTCCCTCGGGAAGTCCTGTGGGGAGTGCTCAGAGAGTATGGGGTATCGCACTGTCTGATTGTGGCGGTCCGCTCCCTGTATGATCAGTGCCAGAGTTTGGTCCACATTGCCGGCAGTAAGTTGGACACGTTTCCAGTGAGGATTGGACTCCGCCAAGGCTGCCCTTTGTCACCGATTCTGTTCATAACTTTTATGGACAGAATTTCTAGGCGCAGTCAAGGCGTTGAGGGGGTCTGGTTTGGTGGCTGCAGGATTAGGTCTCTGCTTTTTGCAGATGATGTGGTCCTGATGGCTTCATCTGGCCAGGATCTTCAGCTCTCGCTGGATCGGTTCGCAGCTGAGTGTGAAGCGACTGGGATGAGAATCAGCACCTCCAAGTCCGAGTCCATGGTTCTCGCCCGGAAAAGGGTGGAGTGCCATCTCCGGGTTGCGGAGGAGACCCTGCCCCAAGTGGAGGAGTTCAAGTACCTTGGAGTCTTGTTCACAAGTGAGGGAAGAGTGGATCGTGAGATCGACAGGCGGATCGGTGCGGCGTCTTCAGTAATGCAGACGCTGTATCGATCCGTTGTGGTGAAGAAGGAGCTGAGCCGGATGGCAAAGCTCTCAATTTACCGGTCGATCTACGTTCCCATCCTCACCTATGGTCATGAGCTTTGGGGTATGACCGAAAGGACAAGATCACGGGTACAAGCGGCCGAAATGAGTTTCCTCCGCCGGGTGGCGGGTCTCTCCCTTAGAAATAGGGTGAGAAGCTCTGCCATCCGGGGGGAGCTCAAAGTAAAGCCGCTGCTCCTCCACATCGAGAGGAGCCAGTTGAGGTGGTTCGGGCATCTGGTCAGGATGCCACCCGAACGCCTCCCTAGGGAGGTGTTTAGGGCACGTCCGACCGGTAGGAGGCCACGGGGAAGACCCAGGACACGTTGGGAAGACTATGTCTCCCGGCTGGCCTGGGAACGCCTCGGGATCCCCCGGGAAGAGCTGGACGAAGTGGCTGGGGAGAGGGAAGTCTGGGTTTCCCTGCTTAGGCTGCTGCCCCCGCGACCCGACCTCGGATAAGCGGAGGAAGATGGATGGATGGAATTTTAAAATTTAATTTACAAAAATT
This sequence comes from Entelurus aequoreus, assembly GCF_033978785.1. Classification (NCBI taxonomy): domain Eukaryota; kingdom Metazoa; phylum Chordata; class Actinopteri; order Syngnathiformes; family Syngnathidae; genus Entelurus; species Entelurus aequoreus. The sequence goes on from NC_084748.1 coordinate 29,426,298, forward strand.
ACAGAATGTTGTTCTAATAAAAGAAAATAGAGCAACCCCAACTCCAACCCAATCCCAGTTTTACAAGACATACAAATACTATAAATGATAAATGATAAATGGGTTATACTTGTATAGCGCTTTTCTACCTTTAAGGTACTCAAAGCGCTTTGACAGTATTTCCACATTCACCCATTCACACACACATTCACACACTGATGGCGGGAGCTGCCATGCAAGGCGCTAACCAGCAGCCATCTAAAAACGGAAAACCAAATACATGTAGGTATTACAGTATCAATAGTAATAATTATTATATTATATATTTTTAATATATGTGGATCTGAATCAATTTTTTGAGCACCCCTACTCTTCACAAGTTGCTTATTTTTTATTTATTGAGTAATATTGGGGGGTGGTTATGTTAAATTGTAATATTTTATAGATTAACTATACACTGGGAAATAATTTTATTCTAAAAAAACGTGACATGTTTGGTATTTTTTAGATCAAGGACTGAAGTTGACTCAGAGATTTGAGGAAAAAAAAGTTGAATAAAATATTTTATATTATATTTATTTATATATCTATATTAGGGCTGGGCGATATGGCCTTTTTTTAATATCTCGATATTTTTAAGCCATGTCACGATACATATCTTGATATTTTGCCTTAGCCTTGAATGAACACTTGATGCATATAATCACAGCAGTATGATGATTCTATGTGTCTACATTAAAACATTCTTGTTCATACTGCATTAATATATGCTCATTTTAAACTTTCATGCAGAGAGGGAAATCACAACTAAGTCAATTTACCAAAACTGTATTTATTAAACAGTTATTAAGCAGTGGCACAAACATTCATGTCATTTCAAAACAGAAAGTGCAAGATTGTCAGAGACATTTTAAAACAAGCTATGAGTGCACTTTTGTGCATGATGTCACTAAGATGACATATCAAAACAACACTAAATAAAGTGCATTTTTTGTACAGAACGCCACTACAATAGTTTAAAACGAATAAAGTGCACTTTTGTGCATGATGTCACACAAGATATTTCAATAACTGTCAAATAAAAATGAGCTGCATAATAGGAAATCAAATAGTTTATGTCCTTTGCTATGTTGTAGGTTCCTGCGGACGTTATCTCCTTTTGTTGTTGACTATTTTTCTAATACAGTTTTGATGTGGAAATGGTTGCCTCTGCATTTTGTCTGTGTGGCACCGTACGGAGATGTTGACATGCCGAGTTTCAAGCACTCTTCATTCTCTAGCGGGTGACTTTTTAAATGATGCTACATATTAGCAGTAATGCTACTTTTTGTAGCAACGCTTTTGCCCCACACTTGACAAATTACGGTTGTCTGTTCAACATATTCCCACTTGAAGCCAAACCACCGCCAGACGATGGACCCCCTGCTGTTTTTCTTGGGAATTAATTCTTCCTTCATTTGTTACCAGATTTGCACCTTCTTTCTCTCGTATTACCACTCGCACCACAGCTAACGTTACCCATCCCGCTACCTCTCTGCTCCGCGAGGGTGTATACGTATGTGACGTAAGTAAAAAGGTGCGCTTGTTTTATGTCTCTGTGAGAAGCAGAGACAATAAAGAGTGAGAAACGCCTGCAGTGTAATGCCCGCAGCTAAAAGCAACTGCATGAGAACGTATACTCGAATATCACAATATAGTCATTTTCTATATCGCACAGAGACAAACCTGCGATATATCGAGTATATCGATATATCGCCCAGCCCTAATCTATATATATATGTTATACATTCGTAACTCCCTGAGGACCTTTTCATCCTGCGCTAATTAAATTCTATTGAATTATATAAACCCCAGAGGGTTAAGACAGGTTGAGTTGGGAACACAGATGCTGCATCCTCTTATTCTCTGGCAGACCAGCAGCATTGTAATGTGTTTATGAATGAAGGTAGCGCCCAATCTAGTTGTGGCGGTCCAAATTAATTTGAGGCAGGTTGGAAGAACCCTACTGTACTTATTTTTGGATAATATATTAGCCAGGTGGACTCAAAGTTGACATCATTGTGAGGCCTTGAACACATATGTCATTTGTTGTTGGAAAAAGAAACCTATGCATTTTCATTATGCATGGAGGCGCGTTTACAGGTCAAATCACTTGGTAATCCAATTCAGCTGATTTTCTTCAGACTTTTAGAGATGCACGCTCCTTAAAGAAGGTGCAAGGGTCAAATAAGTTAATTTAATTTGTGTTGTTTTCAATCAAAAATACAAATCTCCATCTTGTAACCTAACAACAACTACATTGCCTCATTAGTTAGTTAGTTGATTATACACAAACGGAGGTCAGAGGTCATTTACAAACCCAGCATCATATACCTGATGTTTTCTAGATACCATATTTTTCGAACTATAAGTCGAAGTTTTTTTCATAGTTTGGCCGGGGGTGCGACTTATACTCAGGAGCGACTTATGTGTGAAATTATTAACACATTACCGTAAAATATCAAATAATATTATTTAGCTCATTCACGTAAGAGACTAGACGTATAAGATTTCATGGGATTTAGCGATTAGGAGTGACAGATTGTTTGGTAAACGTATAGCATGTTCTATATGTTATAGTTATTTGAATGACTCTTACCATAATATGTTACGTTAACATACCAGGCACGTTCTCAGTTGGTTATTTATGCCTCATATAACGTACACTTATTCAGCCTGTTGTTCACTATTCTTTATTTATTTTAAATTGCCTTTCAAATGTCTATTCTTGGTGTTGGGTTTTATCAAATAAATTTCCCCCAAAAATGCGACTTATACTCCAGTGCGACTTATATATGTTTTTTTCCTTCTTTATTATGCATTTTCGGCCGGTGCGACTTATACTCCGGAGCGACTTATACTCCGAAAAATACGGTAATAAAAAGATGAAAGCCAATGGCATACGTAAACATGTGCTGCGCATCACTAACCAGCGTTATAACTGTGCAGCTCTGGTATCTGCGAGGTGAGGCACATCAGTCGAGGAAGGGCACACAGCATAGTCCAAAAGATGAAAAAAGTTCCTGGACACACACACTGATTTCTGTGGACACACACACAAATAGAACATATTGGAGACCAGGAAGAACAAAACCAAAGGCTCATCTTCTGTGGATGTACTCACGTTGGTCCCCTTAAGAAGGTATCCAATCACGGACAAGGCTTCTCCAAGCAGGTGAAGGTGAGCTGCAGCACAGACGGGATCAAAGCAGGCAGGGCTGGTAGATCCGAGTCTGTCCCAAGCTGAGCCAAAAGGTCCACATAGGGATCCACAGCGACCACCAGTGGGATTTAGTATGGAGCTCACAGTGGTAGTAATGGCTGACACTGAGCTAGGAGCAGCTATGAAGGGATGAGGCCTGCGGCTGCTTGTGTTCTTGGTCACTGTGAAACTCCCAGGACGCCAATACACAACTTGGATGTGCCTAAGCAGAGGAGGAAGAAATTGGGTTTGAGCAGAAAGAGAAAATGCTGCCCTCTAGTGCACAACATGTGTGGGATACATTGTGGATGTCAAATACTGTACAGTAGACCTGAACATTATACACTCTGGAATTCGATACTCACATAAAACTTAGCCAGACTCAGTGTCCCAATGCTTTTGTCCAGCGTGATTATGCACATTGTAAAGTCTGACCATGTGTTTGCTGCTGCTATGTTTTTTTACATTTGAAGTGGAATGTTACAAATGAGACTCTTAGTCTTCAGCTTTTCTTAAATGTGGAATAATTTGTAGAGGAAAAGAAAAACACTCACCAGTTCTCTCTTCCTGCATGTGTCTTGTGACATGAGATGGACACAGCAAACTGACTCCATTCCACAAAGTCATGGCTCCGCTTCTCTATTGTCTGTAATCAATTGTGCATTCAGATCATTAGATGTAAGGTTATCATAATAAAAAATTTGAGTACTATTGTACCTCAATTTATGAATTTCTCTTAACTCAAAACACTTGTATCTCAAGTTAACATCTCCCATTGAAACAAATTATAATCAATTTGATGTTGGGTCCACCAAAAACATCACAAGTTTAACATGCATCATGCGTTTCAAAAAGAAAAACAAACTATTAGTTAAGAAAAATATTGTAGGAAAAAACAGTACAACAGAATGTAGGACTAACAACTACAGTTGTTTTATGAAGTAATGTAACAATAATGTACAGCATTTACCATGGAGAGTGGACTTCAGTATCTTCTTCTGGCTGCTTCGCCGTCAAACACACCATCAGGAGTTGTCCATATTTTCATTGATAAATGTCCACCGTTTAGATATTACTTTAACATTCTTGGCTGACATTAGACTCATTCTGCTTCAGTACGGTGCAGACTAGCAGCAATTGTTTCGTCAAGTTGGTCATGTTTTTGATTTCTTTCTTTAATTCAATGAATATCATCCACTCCTTTCACACACACTTTCTTCCTTTCCATGGTTGGAAAACAAAGCTATGTACATTTTTTGCTATAAGACAATGCTAGCGAGTAAGATCAGATGTTTTAGTCAGATCTTAAGGGGTTCCTTGTAGCTTTTGCTATGCCAACTAATGGTGGTATGCTTGTAACTCAAATTTAGCTTGCATTTTATTTTGGAATTTTGCCAATCATTGACAAACATTATCAAAGACATGACGACGGATGTATTTTTTTAATGCATTCTAACTCAAACATAAATAAAAGTCAACGCACAGTGGAGCCAATAGGAGCTCCCATATTCGGCCCATAAAACCTAATTAAAAAAACATTTGAAAACCGCCAAAAATACTCCATTTACATTTCGTGACTTGAATATTAGGAAGTATTAGTGATATTGTTATTATGAGCGCTAACACAGAAAAACTATTTATAGTGGCGCTGTGATCACGAGCTTATGCCAATGTTAACATCATCAACTGATCAGATGCTTCCTCGTTTCCTTGCCTGTCATACTTTATTGTCGATCATAAATCATGCCTCTCACCCGGATAGTAGAAGTACGAGGATGTATTCCGACAAGTTGGTACACTTTGACAGCCAACTAAGACCCGGAAATGGCGAGAACGACATGAAAAGACGCTTCGTTCAACCCCCTTTTTTTTCCGCGAGGATTATGAGTCATTCTTCACCTAAACAAGAATATAAGAACATCCTCGCAGTCGGCATCTTAATGACAACAGACATTGTACAGTAAGTGATGTTTTATTATGTCTGTTGGCTCTCATAAAGTCGACAATAAGCAGTATTCAGTGATGTTGTTTTTTAAAATAATGCACCGCGTATGCTTAAAATTATCCATCCATCCATCCATCCATCCAACTTCTTCCGCTTATCCGAGGTCGGGTCGCGGGGGCAGCAGCCTAAGCAGGGAAACCCAGACTTCCCTCTCCCCAGCCACTTCGTCCAGCTCTTCCCGGGGGATCCCGAGGCGTTCCCAGGCCAGCCGGGAGACATAGTCTTCCCAACGTGTCCTGGGTCTTCCCCGTGGCCTCCTACCGGTCGGACGTGCCCTAAACACCTCCCTAGGGAGGCGTTCGGATGGCATCCTGACCAGATGCCCGAACCACCTCAACTGGCTCCTCTCGATGTGGAGGAGCAGCGGCTTTACTTTGAGCTCCCCCCGGATGGCAGAGCTTCTCACCCTATCTCTAAGGGAGAGCCCCGCCACCCGGCGGAGGAAACTCATTTCGGCCGCTTGTACCCGTGATCTTGTCCTTTCGGTCATAACCCAAAGCTCATGACCATAGGTGAGGATGGGAACGTAGATCGACCGGTAAATTGAGAGCTTTGCCTTCCGGCTCAGCTCCTTCTTCACCACAACGGATTGATACAGCGTCCGCATTACTGAAGACGCCGCACCGATCCGCCTGTCGATCTCACGATCCACTCTTCCCCCACTCGTGAACAAGACTCCGAGGTACTTGAACTCCTCCACTTGGGGCAGGGTCTCCTCCCCAACCCGGAGATGGCACTCCACCCTTTTCCGGGCGAGAACCATGGACTCTGACTTGGAGGTGCTGATTCTCATCCCAGTCGCTTCACACTCAGCTGCGAACCGATCCAGCGAGAGCTGAAGATCCTGGCCAGATGAAGCCATCAGGACCACATCATCTGCAAAAAGCAGAGACCTAATCCTGCAGCCACCAAACCAGATCCCCTCAACGCCTTGACTGCGCCTAGAAATTCTGTCCCTAAAAGTTATGAACAGAATCGGTGACAAAAGGCAGCTTTGGTGGAGTCCAACCCTCACTGGAAACGTGTCCGACTTACTGCCGGCAATGCGGACCAAACTCTGGCACTGATCATACAGGGAGCGGACCGCCACAATCAGACAGTCCGATACCCCATACTCTCTGAGCACTCCCCACAGGACTTCCCGAGGGACACGGTCGAATGCCTTCTCCAAGTCCACAAAACACATGTAGACTGGTTGGGCAAACTCCCATGCACCCTCAAGGACCCTGCCGAGAGTATAGAGCTGGTCCACAGTTCCACGACCAGCACGAAAACCACACTGTTCCTCCTGAATCCGAGGTTCGACTATCCGGCGTAGCCTCCTCTCCAGCACACCCGAATAGACCTTACCGGGAAGGCTGAGGAGTGTGATCCCACGATAGTTAGAACACACCCTCCGGTTCCCCTTCTTAAAGAGAGGAACCACCACCCCGGTCTGCCAATCCAGAGGTACCGCCCCCGATGTCCACGCGATGCTGCAGAGTCTTGTCAACCAAGACAGCCCCACAGCATCCAGAGCCTTAAGGAACTCCGGGCGGATCTCATCCACCCCCGGGGCATTGCCACCGAGGAGCTTTTTAACTACCTCAGCAACCTCAGCCCCAGAAATAGGAGAGCCCACCACAGATTCCCCAGGCACTGCTTCCTCATAGAAGACGTGTTGGTGGGATTGAGGAGGTCTTCGAAGTATTCCCTCAGACGATCCACAACATCCGCAGTCGAGGTCAGCAGAACACCATCCTCACCATACACGGTGTTGATAGTGCACTGCTTCCCCTTCCTGAGGCGGCGGATGGTGGTCCAGAATCGCTTCGAAGCCGTCCGGAAGTCGTTTTCCATGGCTTCCCCGAACTCCTCCCATGTCCGAGTTTTAGCCTCCGCGACCGCTGAAGCCGCACACCGCTTGGCCTGTCGGTACCTGTCCGCTGCCTCAGGAGTCCTATGAGCCAAAAGAACCCGATAGGACTCCTTCTTCAGCTTGACGGCATCCCTCACCGCCGGTGTCCACCAACGGGTTCTAGGATTACCGCCACGACAGGCACCAACTACCTTGCGGCCACAGCTCCAATCAGCCGCCTCGACAATAGAGGCGCGGAACATGGTCCATTCGGACTCAATGTCCAGCACCTCCCTCGTGACATGTTCAAAGTTCTTCCGGAGGTGGGAATTGAAACTCTCTCTGACAGGAGACTCTGCCAGACGTTCCCAGCAAACCCTCACAATGCGTTTGGGCCTGCCAGGTCTGTCCGGCATCCTCCCCCACCATCGCAGCCAACTCACCACCAGGTGGTGATCTGTAGAAAGCTCCGCCCCTCTCTTCACCCGAGTGTCCAAAACATGAGGCCGCAAATCCGACGACACAACTACAAAGTCGATCATGGAACTGCGGCCTAGGGTGTCCTGGTTCCAAGTGCACATATGGACACCCTTATGTTTGAACATGGTGTTTGTTATGGACAATCTGTGATGGGCACAAAAGTCCAATAACAAAACACCGCTCGGGTTCCGATCCGGGCGGCCATTCTTCCCAATCACGCCTCTCCAGGTTTCACTGTCGCTGCCAACATGAGCGTTGAAGTCCCCCAGTAGAACGAGGGAATCACCCGCGGGAGCACTCTCAAGTACTCCCTCGAGCGAATCCAAAAAGGGTGGGTACTCTGAGCTGCGGTTTGGCGCGTAAGCGCAAACCACAGTCAGGACCCGTTCCCCCACCCGAAGGCGGAGGGAAGCTACCCTCTCGTCCACCGGGTTGAACTCCAACATGCAGGCTCTGAGCCGGGGGGCAACAAGAATTTCCACCTCAGCCTGTCGCCTCTCACTGCCGGCAACGCCAGAGTGGAAGAGAGTCCAGCCCCTCTCGAGAGAACTGGTTCCAGAGCCCTTGCTGTGCGTCGAAGTGAGTCCGACTATGTCTAGTCGGAACTTCTCCACCTCGCGCACTAGCTCAGGCTCCTTCCCCCCCAGCGAGGTGACGTTCCACGTCCCAAGAGCTAGCTTCTGTAGCCGAGGATTGGACCGCCAAGTGCCCTGCCTTCGGCCGCCGCCCAGCTCACTTCGCACCCGACCTCTATGACCCCTGCTATGGGTGGTGAGCCCATTGGAGGGGGGACCCACGTTGCCTCTTCGGGCTGTGCCCGGCCGGGCCCCATGGGGACAGGCCCGGCCACCAGGCGCTCGCCATCGTGCCCCACCTCCGGGCCTGGCTCCAGAGGGGGGCCCCGGTGACCCGCGTCCGGGCGAGGGAAATCTGGGTTCCTTGTTTTTATCTTTCATTGAGGTCTTCGAGCTGCTCTTTGTCTGATCCCTCACCTAGGACCAGTTTGCCTTGGGAGATCTTACCGGGGGGCATAAAGCCCCCGGACAACATAGCTCCTAGGATCATTGGGACACGCAAACTCCTCTACCACGGTAAGGTGGCAGCTCAGAGAGGAGCTTAAAATTATCAAAATACATAAATATCAAATGTTATTATAAAGATGCCCATTACTACATTACATATACACTTACGTCATGTATATAAAACCTTATATACATGAGTTTGGATGTTTTTAGGGGCTCTTTTGGCAGAATAGAGTGGCTCCGATATGCTTCATTGTAAGGGGAATTTTGATTGCAGTTATTTAATATTTAGAATGCATTAACAAAATACATTTGTTGTCATGTCTTTCATAATGACTGTGAACGATAAGCAACATTCTAAAAAAGTGCAGTTCCCCTTTAAAGCATAACAGTTCACACTTATCTCAAACACTCTTAAAAGGTGCCCTAATATATGCAAAACCAACTTTTCTTACCTATTGGTACCTGCTGGTGTGTATTTGAGATCTGCATAAGTCCCAAAAATTGAAAATCAAACTGTAGAGGCATTGCAGAGATATTTATAAAACAATCTTGCCTTTTTTTCATACGAGCTGTTTGGAATATGCCCATTTGGTGACGTTTTTCCCATTTGGAACAATAGCGGATTATCTATATTTAGTATAAATATACCCACAAGGCTTTGCGTGGGTCCGCCATTGCAGTCGGACGATGTAGTCAATAAGTGTCTTCTTTTTCTCTATCCTTTTAATGTGGGGTAGACTGGCTCGTACATGCACATGCATCCTCCTCTGCTGTTGCCATCTCTAGAACAAAGTTGTGTTTAGTTCAAATTTAATCCGTCAGTAAACTCGCTGTGGAAGCCCTAAAAACTACAACAAAGATGGCGGGGAGAAGACACAGTCCAAGTGGATCAAAGTTAATAAGGCCGCCCACAAAACGGCGCATTCTGAGGAGACTGTGAGTCCCTGTTTACACTGCACACCAGATCAGATTTTTTTGCCCTCAAGTGACACAGATCAGATTTTTTTGGCCAGTGTAAACGCTTCAAAGTGCTTCATATCTGATCTTTTGGCATCAGATTCAGACCACATCAGGAGGTAGTTCTGAATCCAGTTGGAATCTGATCTTTTCAAATGTGACTTCAGTCTAAACGCAATGCGACCTGAATGCGACCCGTATGTGACTTTTTCATCAGCTTTGGGCGAGCTATGTCACTCGTGTGCTCGGGGAAAATGCAGTCTCCTGTGAAAGTGGATCTTTCATCACAACATCAGGTTTCAGTGAGCAAAGTCTATTTAAAACAACCACATTTTTGGTGCATCACTTGTCAATAGTGCGCAAATAATAGGCTATATGTAATGTATGAATAAATATATTTTTATTTTAGAAAATAGTGATTGTTGTAGGACCGTAATTGACGCTGTGGCACATTTGCTTACATGCAAGTTGAAAAATAAAGCTCACAAAGATCCACGCTGATGTCCGTGTCTCCTCTACATAACAGCCATTAAAGATTACAACCCTCCCAAATATATTACACAATATACATCCATTCATACATTATATTACTTTCATTTATTTTCCCATAAAAAACTCAAATTTTTAAGGTGTTACGACTTTTATTTTATTTTGTAGTAGTAGCGACTTCCCCCTGATCAACTTCCTTTGTTTTCACATTATCGAAATGCGCATGCAAGTGACGTTGAGGCCACATTGGGGCCTGGGCGCATTTACACTGGAGTCTGAAATAAAAAAAATCTCTTTCAAAGACCAAAAAATGTGAGCACATTACACCAATTCTTAAATCCTTACATTGGCTCCCTGTACATCAGAGAATTGATTTCAAAATCCTCCTGCTCACATATAAATCACTACATGGTCTAGGGCCGAAGTATATTACTGATATGCTCCCACTATATAAGCCCTCTAGATCACTAAGATCTTCTGAGACCAATCTGTTAGCGGTTCCCAGAGTAAACTCAAATCAAGGGAGAGCATCATTCAGTCACTATGCAACAAATAGCTGGAATAAACTTCCTGAAGATGTCAGACTTTCCCCAACTCTGACTACTTTTAAAACTAGACTGAAGACTTTTATGTTCACCTTAGCTTTCAGCTAAATCTTTTAACTTTTAACGTCTGCACTGTTTTTATTTTTATTGTCTGCATTTTAATTTTGCTATTATTTTCTTTCATTTCACTTTGTTGTCTGTGAAGCACTTTGAGTCTGCCTTGTGTATGAAAAGCGCTATACAAATAAAGTTGCCTTGCCTTGCCTTTCTCTTTGCAGCGTAAACAGTCAGCTGGAAAAAAATCCATCTTTTAAAAAAATCCGCTTTAGCCTGCAGTGTAAACATAGTCTCAGAAAGTGGCTTGAAAACAGTCTGTAAAACATAATATACGCAACATTTTGACCAAAGAACTACCATTTAATCCTCGAGGCAGTCTTAAATTGAGGTACCACTGTGCACAACCAACACCTTAACAGAATGCCATGTTGCTCCTCCTGAAGTTGCACAGTCAGTTCCTGCAAAATATTAATAAAAAACATTTTTCACACCGACTCAAAATACTTTTAATGATAACTATGTATCTTGAAAATAAAACACCTTGTTCAAAAAATAATGTATACACCCTTTAAAATGACATGGGACTGTAAAATGGCCTATTCTTGTTATTTTTATGGTCATGGATAACCATAAAGTGCAGCCACAAGTCAAGAGTGTAAAAGTCCACAGTGTGACATAGACCAAAGTATATGAATCTTACAGATATTGATAATGAGAGAACTGAACATGCATCCCAATGTACACATATTGATACTAGTGCATGCAACTTACTTTGCAAGGCCTGGCGGTGTTCCACTCTTCAACACATAATTCTGATCCTTTTAAATGCTCCACAGCAATGTGGACATCTTCATAAAGTATGCTGACTTCATCCTGCACACTGGAAAAATAATGAAAAAAATATTTAAACATCATGGAGGATTCAACACAGTAATGTAAGCTAACTTGAGTGTATTTTTTGTGGCATTTAAATGATGTGTTGGCACATACATGGTCACATAACAGTAAGAAAAGCGCACAAATATAAAAACAAAAAAACAGTTTAAAAGCCGAATACCTACTTTTGTTACCCATTTGTAACATAAAATATTAGAATGAAGCTTTTACTAAACCTTCTTTTCTAAAGTTCCAAACTAGCTGTCTATTGTGATGCCTGATTACAAAATCATGGTCCTTGTTGCCACTATGGTTCAAGTGCACAGTTTTTCGTCCACTAGAATGCCTGATTTTATATTTATATCGGCGAAATTGATCTATTTGGTTTATGTGAGTATGGTTATTCATTGTAACTACATAATTAGATTAAATTAAAAAACATAGGTTGAAGTAAGTCATGAATCGTTGACTCCGGAAGAAAATATGCTGACTCCCGTTTAGGGAGCTTGATTCTGCTGACTCACGGTAGACGCTGACTACTAGTTGGTTGGCTGATCCCAGGTCAGTCAGTTAGGCTGCCGCTGGCCATAAACAAGTCAAGCACACAAGTACACTGATCTCTGCCCTGATTTATTTGTTTAGATAGAAGGTTTTGTACTAAAGGGTTGTTGTTTTAACTAAGTGTATGAACTGTTAATAGTAATCACTGCAGCGGGCTCAGGACACCCCCAGCCCCAGAAAACACAATCAAATGTCCAGATGATACATCATGTACATAGGTAGATTTGTTTATTTTTCATGTAAAGTGTTTTATTTAAATTATTTGTTTATAAATTTTTATTTTTATTTGTACTATGCTGTTTGTACAAGGTTGCTGTAGCAACGTAATTTCCTGCAAAAGGATCAATAAAGTATCTACAGCATGGGTGTCAAACACACGGGCCGAGGGCCGGATCAGGCCCGCGAACAGGTTTATCCGGCCCGCGGGATGAGTTTGCTGAGTATAAAAATGAACCTAACATTTTTTAATGAAAGAAACAGCTGTTCTTAATGTGTCCACTAGATGTCGCAATAGCATTTCTTTGGACCTTTGGAGATGATGCTACATATGTACAAAATAAACCACATGATGTTAGTACATCAGTCGAGGAAAATGGTCAAACTACATAAATAACATCCTGTCATTTGATTTTGATATCATTGTTTTATCTTTATAGATTGAAAATTAACACCAATGAGTTGACTGATGAACATTATCACATAATTTATTCAGAAAATATAAATAACAACAAATAAAGATATAATACAATTAACCGCAACATGTAAGTGTAAAAAACAAAAAACAACATTACGATTTGTACAATTTTAGAATGTGCTTGTTCTAGTTTTCAACAAAGAACATAATCTGAAGTTGTCTTTATTCTTAAATTATCGTGCCGTGATTTTACCAGTCTGGCCCACTCGGGAGTAGGTTTTGCTCCATGTGGCCCCGAATCAAAAATTAGTTTGACACCCCTGATCTACAGCATGCAATATTAAAAATAATAATAATTTCAATTTAAAAAATGACCATAACGAACCTAAAATAACATACTTATCTGCAACTCCGACTTAAAACGGAGTGAGGTTCTCCAGGTTGGCGGAAAATTAGCACGGTTGCATTTCAAATGTCCCAACAAGTCTGCTGCCTAGATGGGCAGCCGAAGACAACACATCACTGTAACCTAGTTTAGAGAGGTTAGCATCCCTGGGTGTTTTACACCTTGCTCGCAGGTGTTTTCTATCCATCAATTAATTCAAGCCTAACTAGCTTGCTGCCTAAACGGGTCTGCCGAGGAAACCACACAGACACATAGTGTAACATGAATGTAGTGAAGTTCCCCATGTTGGAGAAAATGGCACGTCTGTAAGCCATGCCTGTCAACATTTTCTGAATTCAACTCATACATTTTTTTTGTAATTGTAAATATATTTATTTATCTAAATAATTAATAAATGACCTGATTAAAAAACATGATGTATAAACAATGTATTATCTATTTTAGAATGTATTTTAATTGTATTTGTTTAAAAACAAAGAAATACAATTAAAGGAGTAAAAATTACAACATTTAAATAGAAAATAAATACATCAATTATATGATAACAATATATATATATATATATATATATATATATATATATATATATATATATATATATATATATATATATATATATATATATATATATATATAATTGGCCCTAGTGTGTGAATGTGAGTGTGAATGTTGTCTATCTGTGTTGGCCCGTGATGGGGTGGCGACTTGTCCAGGGTGTACGTCGCCTTCCGCCCGAATGCAGCTGAGATAGGCTCCCCCCCGCGACCCCGAAAGGGATAAGCAGTAGAAAATGGATATATATATATATATATATATATATATATATATATATATATATATATATATATATATATATATATATATATATATATATACATAGAATAGAATAGAATAGAATATATCTTTATTGTCATTGTACATTGTACAACGAAATTGCAAGCTAAACTAATTTAGTGCAAATTCATAACACATAAGAACATAGATAAATAGATAAAAATACATAAAATACATAAAAATACCAACCACACAGCTCACATGCACAGTCATTATTGTCGTCTTGTGTTCAGCGACACTATTGCTCTTGGATTTTATTGTCTATATCTCCTGCCCGAGGGCAGCAGTTCAAAAAGTTTATGTCCAGGGTGAGATGGGTCCCTTATGATGTTTTGGGCCTTTTTGAGGCACCTGGCACTGTACAGTTCATATATATATATATATATATATATATATACATACATACATACATACATACATACATACATACATACATACATACATACATACATACATACATATATATATATATATATATATATATATATATATATATATATATATATATATATATATACATACACATTTATATATATTATGAGGGTTCAAAAAAATGTATTTTCTTGTTTTGTTCAACCCAAAACAATTTTACATGTATTTTTTAATTTATTTATTAATTACATTGTCATCGCATAGTTGCATACTAATATATTCTTAAATAAATGTAATTCAAAAATGGTTGCCACTATTTTAACTGACAAAGTATAAATATGTAAATTAGGTTGGCATGAAAATATCAAGTAAAGTCCTTGTTTAGGGGTTTTTTTGTGTGTTTTTTTGTGCACATCTTAAAAGTGTAGTTGTTGGAGCAGAATAGTCATTCATTTGTACTTTGTACACGCCTTTAGAAAAAAGGCGTTCCAAATCCTTGTCATGTAACAGCGTGGGCACGATAAGTGTGTAAAACCACAATTATACCTAGATTAGAAAAATGGCAAAAAGTAATCCATCATCCAATAAATACAAAAAATATTTTTTTTAAACGACTAATGAATTATATATAAATTATAAATAAATAAATGCATTGGCCTATGTATAGATCTATGTCATCAAGATGTATATGTCCTCTATTTTGCATGTCGTTAACTATTTTCAATTGCTTGACCTCCATTGAATAAAAGTAGATTGTGCAGGTGTACCTAATGAAGTGTCCTGTGAGTGTGAGAATTGATAGACGTGTGTTTAAACGTTCCGTTCAAGTTCAAAGTGTTCTATTAGTACACAGTCATGTGACTGTTCCCTCGCCGTGCCAACTCCTCCTTCCTCAAAAAGCCTTTGTCATGTTTCCACAATGTGCAATGTGGCCGTTGCCGAGTCATGTTTAGCCCCAAGCTTCCCTCCTCCCTGTGGTGTTATTCCAAACATTGCTCAACTCCCCCCCTCCCCTCACGAGTTGTTGCTGCGTCATGGTAACGCTCATTCCCACACACACAATGCTGCTCTGTGCATGATGTGATTGCACACTTCCTGTTTTCATTCCAGCAGTGGGAGGGAAGAGCGGGCCGCGTATAAAAAGCAGGGCGGACTGGCCCAGACCCTGCACAACATCCACACAGAGAGAATCACCGCAAGTCACTTTGGAGAAGCTCACAGTGAGAACTCTTTATTGACTTTATGCATTATTTTGTACGCCACTTATATTCATCCACTCCTCTTCTTTTCAGCCCCACGATGGACGCACAGAAGACGCACACAGCAGAAATGTAAGAATCTATTTTTGTGTATTTGTCCCGTTGTTTTTATTATAAATATTTAAAAGAAAATATAGGACTGGTCTTGAACAATTTGATGGGGCTTCCATAACCCAGTTGTACTTTGGAGACCTTTCTTATGACCCGCTTTATGCCATGCCACCATCACATAGGAAATAAGACTATGACATTTGCAAAGTACAATTTTGAACCAGGTGGCATGATTTGGAAAAAGTCCATATTTTAGTACTGTAAGTTTCACAGGTGCCTCAATAGAGTATTGGATGTGCTTTTTAGTGAGAAGCCCTACGGGGAACACAACATTTGTGGGTCTATCTCAGCTTTGATTGATTGATTGATTGATTGATTGAGACTTTTATTAGTAGATTGCACAGTACAGTACATATCCCGTACAATTGACCACTAAATGGTAACACCCGAACACGTTTTTCAACTGATTTTTTTACACTGAAATGTTATACACTGATTTTTTTTTTTACACTGAATTTTTTTAAACTGAAATTTTATACACTGAGTTTTTTACACAAAATTTTAAAATACAGAATTTTTATACACTGAATTTTAAAACACTGAATTTTTATACACTGGATTTTAAAACACTGAAGCTTTATATACTAAATATATAAAATTAAAAAAATGTATACACTGATTTTTTTTTTCACACTGAATTTTTTTACACTGAAATTTTATACACTAATTTGTTTAAACTAATTTGTTTAAACTATTTTTTTTTCCCAATGAAATTGTCAGCATAAGTTGATGTAAAAAATTCAAACTTAAAAAAAAAACGTTACATAAATTCAGCCTAAAAAAAAGCTTTTGTGATTAAGACACAAATGCAGTGCAAATGGCAATAAACGTCTATTCCATTCAAATGTTAGCACAAGTGCAGCTAAAACCTAAAAAAACATGTTAGTGGAATTCTTGACCATTTGTACCCCCACAGACGAGAGCGCGGGATTGAAATTTTCTTTTTTCTAGTTTGTAAACATCAGACGCCGTTCGACGTCATGTCACTTTTTGCAGTTTGAGTGCGGTCATGTGACTGCCAGGCTCCCTTTGATTGGTGAAATGGAGTCAAAGGTCACTGGTGCTTACGCCAGATGGGCGAAAAAGAGTCATGTGATCATGCCTGCTGGAAGGAGTCTCTCTAACCAGCTGAATGAATGCGTCTTTGCAAGCAGTAAACAATAGATCATAAAATAAATAGATTGACGTAAATAAATGTAGCGAATCTGAATGAAAGTCAATGAAACAAAGTCAAAGTCGCATGTCTTTGTTTGTTGCATTAAAACTACTCGGTTACAATTGATCTAAAAAGTAAATGCACGTTCCTACCTACTCTGCATACGCGGGGGCGGGCTCATCCAGAACGCCTTTGATGTTCTGGAATCAGATTGGCCCGAAGGAAGCAAGGATGTCGTCCACCTTAACACGACTGTGTGTCCTGCAGGGATCTGTCGGAGCAGATCAAGAAGGTGACGATGGAAAGTCACATGAGGGCCGAGAACACAGAACTCATGCTGAGCTTCCAGAAGGGACAAGTCAGCATGCAACAATACAAAGTAAGTCTTCAGTCCTCCAAAATGCTGCAAACCTTTTTTTTGTTTTTGTTTACTCGACGGCCTTCTCGTCTCCTCAGCTGCTCCTCAGCTCCCTCCATGAGATCTACCAGACGTTGGAAGAAGAGATGGACAGGAACTGCAAGCATCCCGCTGTGGAGCCCATCTACTTCCCTGCAGAGCTGGCCCGGCTGGACTCGGTCCAGAAAGACCTGGAGTTCTTCTACGGTCCAGGCTGGAAGGACAAAATGCTGGTGCCCGCGGAAACAAGGAGATACTGTGACAGGCTGCGACAGGTTGGTTTCCGTAGCGACACACACACACACACACACACATTCTCGTATTTGTTACCTTCTTGAGACCTGTGAAAAATGCCTACCTCTTTAGGACCACCCTTTCTAGATATATAAAGATTTGTATTCACAACATTAATAATATAGACATACTATGCAAATATAAAAAGCTTGTTGTGAAAAATGAGTTGGAATTTCACAGAAAAAGGTCACAATTTCACGAGAAAAACTCAGAATTTTGGCAGTATTATAATAAAAGTCGTAATTTTACTCAACGCAAGTCAAAAGTTTACAAGAAAAACGGAACATTTGTGCAATATTATGATAAAAGTTGGAATTTTACTCGACAACAGTCGGAATTTTACAAGAAAAGCTTAAAATGTTGGCAATTTTGTGAAAAGAGTCGTCCTTTTACTCGACAAAAGTCACAATTTTATAAGAAAACTTTCAAATGTTGGCAATGTTATAATAACAATCGGAATTTTACTTGGCAAAATTATGACAGAAGTCGTAATTTTACTCAAAAAAATGTCACCGTTTTACAAGAATAACCAAAAAATTGGCAATGTTGTGGTTAAAGTGCGAATTTTATACGACAAATGTCACCATTTTGCATTAAAAAAGTAATAATTTTACGAGAAAATATAGCAATATTACAGAAACAGAAAGAATACGAGAAATTGTTCCCAATTTTATTAGATAAAAGTCGACACATTGTGAGAAAAAGACTGCTTTTTGTTATTTTGTTGTTGTTGAATGTTTTGTTTGTAATTGTTTTTTAATCTTCATTATTTACTTTAAGTTATTATAGTATGTCTCTATATACATACATATATCCATCCATCCATTTTCTACCGCTTATTCCCTTCGGGGTCGCGGGGGGCGCTGGAGCCTATCTCAGCTGCAATCGGGCGGAAGGCGGGGTACACCCGGGACAAGTCGCCACCTCATCGCAGGGCCAACACAGATAGACAGACAACATTCACACTCACATTCACACATATATTTTTTTTAAATTAATTTTGGCCAAAGGTGGCACGTTTCAATTTCTTACACACACTTGTTATTTCATATGTTGACAGGAGGGGGAGCACTTTTAAAATCGACACACACTCATTTTGAAAAATCCCTCCTTTTTGGGACCACCCTAATTTTGATAGATTTCACCACCAGGGGTGCAAATGAGATCTCTATTTTTTGTTTTTTGTAATGTGCTTAAGGCCGATGACAAAGGAGTCACGGACCACAGATGGCCCCCGTCCCGCACTTTGAGCAACATAGCTGTAGAAGCTAAATGTTAATGGCCACCATAGTCTTAGTACCGTAGTGAATTTGTTCATCCTATGGTCACATATGGGACGCGGGTTGTCTTGCGTCAGCACCGGAAGTCGTAGAATCAGCTGTTCACCTGGCAAATTTTTTCGGGGATGAATAGGGAAGTCCTTCTTTAGCTGCCGTCTTGTTTTATCATATATTGCTGCCTTTGCACCTGCCAATGTTTACTTTTGTATGCAATTAAATCAACAAAAAATCCTGACTTTGGAGCAATGTTCACACACTCTAGTATTTGGCTCTTTATTAGATGCAATGGTTTTCCGTATTGGGACCATGATTTCGGTCCAAACTTGTTCACCGGTCCTCATATGGAAGGTACTTTTCCTTGTTGATGTCTCAAGAAATACAAGAACACACACACACACACACACATACACACACACACACACACACGAGACACCAGCGCTCATCCCGTCTTCTTTCCAGATCGGGAAAGAAAACCCGGAGTACCTGGTGGCTCACGCCTACACCCGTTACCTAGGCGACCTCTCCGGAGGACAAGTCCTGGGCCGCGTCGCCCAGAAGTCCATGGGCCTGAAGAGCGGCGAGGGTCTGTCGTTCTTCGCCTTTCCCGGCGTCTCCAGTCCCAACTTGTTCAAGCAGCTCTACAGGGGCCGCATGAACGTGCTGGAGCTGAGCCAGGAGCAGAGGGCCGGCGTGCTGGAGGAAGCTGTGAGGGCCTTTGAACACAACATCCAGGTAAGGAAATGCTCACTACTCAGGTCACATGACCTCCGCTAGGGAGTCCTGATGGATCACCTTGGTGTGCTTGCAGGTGTTTGAGGGCGTGCAGAAGATGCTGAGCGTGCTTGAAGAGCGGCAGCCAACTTCCAAAGTCTTTTTAAATCGAATTGTGGCTCTTCCGACGCTCCTCAGGATGGCGCTGGGGATGTTCGTGGCCGTTGTCACCATGGGAATCTGGATGCTTTAAAACGCACCTTTTTTTCAATGCGTCCTCATTTTATGGACTTTTGCTTTCTTTTTTTCTGGGGGACTAAAAATCTATTTCTTTTGTCTTCAAACGGGACTGAAGTTTGCTGAGCAGGTTTAAAAAACAAACAAACATGTTTTTTCTTTATTTTTCTCAACCTGCTGCACCTCACCCTTGAGGGGTTGGAGTGGAGTGAACGCACCAAAAAAAACATCAGTTTTTGAGACAACGGGCGGTTCCCAGCCAAATGGAAGGTCTGTAGTTTGCATGCCAGGCCAGTAGTTGGCGATGTCACCGATGTGACGACTTTGCACTTTGCAAGAAAACGCTAAAACAGCACAGCTGTGGTTTCAACGCTTTGTGCGTTCTACCAAGTGTTTTTAGCAGTTAAACAGAAGAACATCCTCCTTTGGATCCTAAAAATGCTATTTTAATGTAAACAAACACCAAATTAATATTGTTTTGATTTGTTTTCAGACATAAACAGCAACGTATAGGTTTTTTATGCAGGGCCACACCTGGCTAAATTGGGGCCCGAAGCAGAATTGTATTCATCCCCACACTCATCACAATTTTTTTCTAAATGTATTTTATTTCGTGTGAAATGATTTTTTATTAGGGGTGCTGAAAAACATTGATTCAAATTCAAATTGCAATTCTTATTTGTTCCAATTCTGAACCGATTCATAATTTTAATAGTTATTAATAATAGTTATTTTAAGAATATTTTTGAATATATAAATATATGTTTTTTTTTTTTACTAAATTCATTATTATTTCAATGTTTTTAAATCAATGTAATGTTTTTTTTAATATTTGATTACATTTTTTTTCAATTAAGATTCAAAAATTTGATTGCAATATTTTTTTAAGAATCATGTTATTTAAATTGTTTTGCAGAATTCACAATTTTTTGGTTTTTAAATTAATTTAATGTTTGTGGGTTTTTTTATAATCAACTGCATTTTTTTAAATTATAATTTTAAGAATCAATCACATTCTTTTAAGAATCAGGGATTTTTTAAGAATTGTAATTTTTTTTTTTTTTTACAGAATTTATAATTGTTTGTTTTTAAATCTATATAGTGTTTTTTTATTTTTAGAAACAATTACCTTTTTAATGATAATTTTAAGAATCGATTGCAAACATTCTTTTAAATATATTTTTTAATGAATCAGTTTATTTTTTTAAAAAATTTACAGAATAGTTTTTTTATGTTTTCTAATCAATTTAATAGTATTCTTTAAACAATATATACAGTATACATAAAACATTTTTTCAAGAATCTATTTTTAAATTAGTATGCTTACTCTCTGCAAGTCATACATCGGCAGCAGGAAAGACTCTAACATGTTTTGAAAAGGTTTATTTATATACCAAATAATATATTTTGAGAATCGTGTAAAATCGAGAATCAATTTTGAATCGTGAGTTGTTGTAAGATTCACATCCCTCATTTTTGTAGCACAGTATTTGACTTAAACTCAAATTTTATTTGATGAACGTTTTGGACGAGAACAAATTCATGAGAATTAAATTGTTCAATATTTTTTTTGGACACAAATTCCACAATGAATACATGCATTAGCAACACTTCCTGATGAGGACAATTACAAGGGAAATATGCAATTATATGAAAACTAGAAAAAGGAATAATTTCTTTGTTTACACGACACATTTATTCAGAGAGAACACATTTGTCTGTGTGGGTCTTTCACATCTGGCACTTTTGTTGTTGTTGCACAGGTAAAGCAAACCATGTAAAGATCCGAAAGCACTTCTGAATTTGATCTCGGTTGATTTTTAGAGTCTGCTGAGCACAAAATACCGTTGACTTATTATGAATCGTGCAGAAAGTTGTTTTTATGTCTTACATGAACATGTAGCTTCAGTGTTATTTTGTACATATCTGTCTCTGTACTTTTTGATACCAAGTTGACCTTGTAATAAAAGAAAGTTGAAAAGGCTGACTTCTGTTGGCTTCTGTTAAAAAGTCTCTTTTTTTTGTCCTTGCTGACATTCAAGAGTCCAGCTGGTTGACATTTTTCTTCATGTTTTGGCATCACTTCCTGCATCAGTCTTGCCAAATAGGAAATGACACATTATCATACTAGAAGCTTAAAGTATGGCATTTTTAGTAAAATGATAATAAATAACGCTGCTCAGTGCCAGCTGCTAAAGTGAAAAAAATATATATATATACATAAATCCCCATATTATGGAGGGTTAAATGGGACAATATTTTATTAAATACATCTTGAAATAATTATTTAAATGTGTCATTAATTAATTAAATCATTAAATAATGAAATCAATAATCAATTAAATCATAAAATGATGTAGTCCATAATTATGTAAATTATTAAATAATTAAATTTTACATGAAATAAATTAATGACACTTTTAATAACACATTTATGTATTTAATTATGATTATAAATAATTAATCACTCGCTTAAGTAATTATTTCAAGATTTATTTATTTAATTTTGTCCCATTTGGCCCTTTATACACAAGTTCAGGAAAGACTTTAAAAAAATCATTAAATCATGATATAATAAAATCGTGAAATAATTAGATCATGAAAAAATTAATTACATCATGAAATCAATAATTAATCAAATATTGAAATAATTATTTAAATTATTAAATAATTAAAATGTATTTTTACGTGAAATAAATTAATGATCCATTAATAACATGTTTTTACATTTAATTTCAATTACAATAAGTCAATGACACATTTAAGTTAATATTTAAAGATGTACTTATTTATGTATTTCACTTTGTCCTATTTGGCCCTCCAACAATTAAATAAATCATAAAATAATCAATGAAATATTTAACTAATTAATCAAAAAAATCATTAAACTAATTACATCATGAAATCAATAAGTATTTAAATATTGAAATCATTATTTAAATGATTAAAGAACTAAATGTAATTTTACATGAAATGATAATGCCACATATATTAATGTCATTATTTAAAAATGTGTTTTTTATTCAATGATGTCCTATTTGAAACCATGATATACATCATTATATAATTAATTACATGGTGAAATAATCAATTAAATTATTAAATAATTGAACGAATTTTTATACTGAGGAAATTGATGACACATTTGTGTTGTTGATTCCCATCTTTAATTAATGAATGACGCATTGAAGTTTATGTTGTCCCATTTGTCCGTCCATCGGGGACTGTATAGCATAACAGCGCCCCCTGGTGGCTGGGAAGCAGCACGTAACACCGTGTCCTGATTGCTAATAATTATGTATCGAAGAGCTCATTATCTCATATTATGGGATGTTGGGTATATTATACAGAGAGTGGCTCAAATTGTCCCTGGTCAATAACTTATAGTCAGTGGTTGTCAAAGAGGCTAAACGTATGGTAGTGGGAGCTCATTATCAGCTTTATTAGGATTAAATAAACCTTCCAAACATGATTTGCACATTTAAATGAAAACATAAAATGACTATAAGTCGCAGCAGCAGCAGCAGCGACGGGTGGGCGAGCAACCCCACCTCACACAAACAAAAGAGTCGGACCTATTTTACTGTGACACAAACGAGAGTGCTGGTGTCTGGCTCCCCCTAGTGGACAACTACAGGGAAGTACACGGTCGACATGATTGTACGTCATAAGAATGTTCCTTCAAAGGCACAGAAGAATACAAAACATTCAACTCTGCTGCTGGCAAAAAGCAGACGAAGAAGTGGAAAAGTTATCACTTCGCAGCTTGACAAGTCAACAAAAACTGTCAAACATTGATGAAAAACACAAATGTCAACTAATAAACACCTCCGAGTTATATTGTGAAAACTAATGACAAAGACTCAAAAGATTAACTTTCAAATGTTTTATTCTTTAGGAAAGGAATATTAGAGCCACATTGAAATGGAATAATTATACTTCAAGAGTTCAGTGGAAATACTATGACCATCAAATTGTTTTAAAAAGTAAAATGATAATATTACAATTCCTTTCTTAACCAGATGTTGTAATATCATAACAATAGGAGAATGAAAGTGTCATTTTGCGATGAAAATGTTCTTTATATTGAGACAACATCATCATTATTATATAAAGACAGGAAGAAATCATAATTTTATGGTTGATCATTTGAAATCATAAAATTACCAGCAAGCGTAGCAATATTAATTACCACAAAAAAAACTCTAAACATCATGAATATAGTAGAACACGTTTAAAAAAATTGCAAAAGTAAAACTTTTAATCTTGCAATAACAAATCTGAATATTGAGAAAGACATATTTTTGCATGAATACAAACTGACTTTTTATTGGTTATATTAGCATTTTTTTTCTTGAAAAGAAATATAACACTCTTGACATTATAGTCAAAAAAATGTAAGACTATAATTTTACATTTCCATGTGGCCCTAATACTTATTTAAAACAAGAAGAAGCCTATTGTGTAGTTTAATGTGACCCATGTATTCCCCTTAATATAATAATCATTTTAAAAAAAACCTATTACTAATATTTTTGTGGCATTATTATTTTCTTTTTCTGAAATTAATCTACTAAATCTATTTATTCTATACTTGGTACACTTAGATTTTTAATAATGATTACTATTATGATACATAATACAATTAAATATCCATGTTTTTAGAAATATTACACAATTTTTACAGTTTTGTCACTTTTAAAAACCTAGTAGGATCTTTCAGTTAAGGCTGGGCTGACGGTGAAATAATGACATGTTATTTTATTGTGCTCTTCATGTATAGGATATTAATATTGGGAGACTTTTAATCAATGAATTAGTCATTTAAAGGTTGAATAACCCTTTTGAAGTGATGTATCTGAACAAAACACTGACATCTTAGTTTTGTGTTATAGCTGACAATATGTAAATAATACATATTTGTTATTGTGCCTATGGCCAATAAAAGGGCCACACTTTGGATACTATAGCTTACTGTATCTATGACATATTGCACATGACATGAAAGTAAAGAAGCGCTAACAGTGTCAGTTTCATAAATGGGAAATTGTTCTGCTGCTACTTTGCATGATTTGGCACATGACTGTTCTAAGTAAGGCAAAGCGTCCCCCCGCCCCCGACCAAGCAGCGACTATAAAGTAGACTTTTTTTTAATGCTTCCTACAGAACACGCGTCACACGTCACATGACCCTGTCTACCTTTCCGGAGCAGCTGGGACAGTTTTGGACTAAGAAAAAGGTGCAGGTACTTGGAGCCGTCGCCTCAGTTGGCTTCGTAGGTGGCGAGCAGCGCGGCATCCACGGGCTCCATGCAGGAGGGGCAGGTGAAGGAGCGCATGAGCCAGGCGTCGATGCAGTCTGTGTGGTAGATGTGGAGGCAGGGCAAGAACCGGATGGGGTCCCCGTACTCGAAGTCCATCATGCAGATCACACACCTGCGGGAGACAGAAAGAACGAGTGCTCAGTGATAAATGAAGTGTGGCCTTCGCTCTGATAGACGCCACATCGCCAATGAATAAATAAACGCTTGACCCTAAATAAACACCTTTTATTTTCCTCTCAGGAAATAAATAATGCACTTTTATTGCCTGATACCACACATACAAAAGCTGGTCAAAGATCCTTTATATAACAGGACCAACTGTGACAATGCTGAGTCAAAGATTGTCTATAGGAGATAAGGGCTTGGCTGTTTTCAAGTACTTTCTGCAAAACTGCAGTCAAAGACAATCAATAAGAGAAGGGCGTTGCTGTTTTAGAGATCTATTGGAGCAACGCCACACAAAGATCCTCACTGTGTGAAGACTGCTGTTTTTGAGGATTGACAGCAAAAAGTGTCAGTCAAAGATTGTCTATATGACAGGAGTGCTTTGCTGTTTTTAAGATCCTAGTCCTACTGCAACAACTCAGGGTGTCCAAAAAAAATAATCTAATTTTGATTGAATCGCGATCCTTATTTGTAAAGATGCTTAATCGATTAAAAAAAATAAACATCAGTTTAAAAAATATATATATATTTTTAAATCTGTCCTAATAATCAAGCAAATTGTTGATGTAGATGATCATATCTGCTGTACAGATTTACTTTAGAAAATAGAAGTGTGGGATACTTCTCTTGTTGCCTCATTTGTGTTTGACTTTATTGAATGTTTGGGTAGCATTTTGTTAAACAAAATCAGTTTTATTTTAAGTTATATAAAAATCATCAGTGCTGTTTGTCTATTTTAAGGAGGAATGTAGATAATCATAGAACTGGCACCTAATGTTAATGAAAAAGTATTGATTTTGTATCGAGAATCGATTCTGAATGGAGTCGTGTGGTGCCCAAAGATTCACAGCTCTAAAAACAACACTACTAAAATATATGACACAGGTGTCTTTTAGTGTTTTTAAGGACCTACAGCAAAAATTGCTAGTCACATGTCAGGAGTGCTTTGCTGTTTCTAAGGACCTCCTGTGACAATGATGGTCAAATATAACCTAAATGACAGGACAGTTTTGCTGTTTTCGATAACATAAGCAACATTTGTTGGTCTAAGATTGTCTATATGAGAGGAGTGTTTTGCTGTTTTTAAGAAACTTCTGCAACAACGCTATACAAAGATAGTTTAAATGACAGGATAGGTAAACTAAGAACCTACTGCAACAGCATTGTTAAAAGATCATCTCGGTATGACGGGAATGCTTTGCTGTTTTTAAAGGCCTACTGAAATGATTTTTTTAAATTTAAACGGGGATAGCAGATCCATTCTATGTGTCATACTTGATCATTTCGCGATATTGCCATATTTTTGCTGAAAGGATTTAGTATAGAACAACGACGATAAGGTTCGCAACTTTTGGTCTCTGATAAAAAAAAGCCTTGCCCCTACCGGAAGTAGCGTGACGACACCGGAAGAAGGACTGCTCACATTTTCCTATTGTTTACACCAGCAGCGAGAGAGATTCGGACCGAGAAAGCGACGATTACCCCATTAATTTGAGCGAGGATGAAAGATTCGTGGATGAGGTACGTGAAAGTGAAGGACTAGCGTGCAGTGCAGAACGTATCTTTTTTCGCTCTGACCGTAACTTAGGTACAAGGGTTCATTGGAATCCACACTCTCTCCTTTTTCTATTGTGGATCACAGATTTGTATTTTAAACCACCTCGGATACTATATCCTCTTGAAAATGAGAGTCGAGAACACGAAATGGACATTCACAGTGACTTTTATCTCCACGACAATACATCGGTGAAGCTCTTTAGCTACTGAGCTAACGTGATAGCATCGGGCTTTACTGCATATAGAAACAAAACAAATAAGTCCCTGACTGGAAGGATAGACAGAAGATCAACAATACTACCAAACTCTGGACATGTAAATACACGGTTAATGCTTTCCAGCTTGGCGAAGCTTAGCAATGCTGTTGCTAATGACGCCATTGAAGCTAACTTAGCTACGGAACCTCGACAGAGCTATGCTAAAAACCTTAGCTCTGCACCTACGCCAGCCAGCTCTCATCTGCTCATCACGACCCGTGCTCACCTGCGTTCCAGCGATCGACGGTACGACGAAGGACTTCACCCGATCACCGATGCGGTTGGCGGCCCGGAGACGGAGGAAGTCAAGGTGAGGTCGTTCGGCTAGCGCGTCTGCTATCCTCAAAGTCCTCCTGGTTGTGTTGCTGTAGTCCGCCGCTAATACACCGATCCCACCTACAGCTTTCTTCTTTGCAGTCTCCATTGTTCATTAAACAAATTGCAAAAGATTCACCAACACAGATGAAAACAGAGCTTTTTTGTATTGGATTCAATGGGTCCGAATACTTCCGTATCAACCGTTGACGTCACGCGCATACGTCATCATATCTAGACGTTTTCAACCGGAAGTGTGGCGGGAAATTTAAAATTGCACTTTATTAGTTAACCCGGCCTTATTGGCATGTGTTGCAATGTTAAGATTTCATCATTGATATATAAACTATCAGACTGCGTGGTCGGTAGTAGTGGGTTTCAGTAGGCCTTTAAGGAATGTAAGTCAGAGATTGTCTATACGTCAGGCGTGTTTTGCTGTTTTAGAGATCCATTGCAGCAACATCAGTCAAAGATCCTTAATGAGTGAAGACTGCTGTTAATGAGGACAGCAACAATTGCAATTAAAAGATTGTCTATGTGACAGGGGTGTTTTGCTGTTTCTAGGGAGCTATTGCAACAACACTACAAACAGATGACAGGAGTGCTTTGCAGTTTTCAAGGACCTACTGCAATACTTGCTCATCAAAGATGCTCTTTATGATGAACATGCTTGCTGTTTTTAAGGACATACAGCACCAATTATTGAATGCATTATTATTCGTGTGTTCGTTACGTCTCATCTAGATTGCTGTAACATATTATTTTGGGGTCTCCCTATGTCTAGCATTAAAAGATTACAGTTGGTACAAAATGTGGTGGCTGCTAGACTTTTGACAAGAAGAAGAAAGTTTGATCATATTACGCCTATACTGGCTCACCTGCACTGGCTTCCTGTGCACTTAAGATGCAACATTAAGGTTTCACTACTCATGTATAAAATATTAAACAGTCTGCAGGCTGCAGCTTATCTTGCTGATTGTATTGTCCCGGGCAGAAATCTGTGTTCTAAGAACTCCCACTTATTAGTGATTCCCAGAGCCCAAAAAAAAGTCAGCGGGCTATAGAGTGTTTTCTATTTGGGCTCCAGTACTCTGGAATGCCCTTCCGGTAACAGTTAGAGATGCTACCTCAGTAGAAGCATTTAAGTCCCATCTTAAAACTCATTTGTATACTCTAGCCTTTAGATAGACCCTTTTTTAGACCAGTTGATCTGCCGTCTCTCCTTTCTGCTCTGCCTCCCTTTTATGCGCAGAGAGGTTATCAGGTGGCCACAGAGGATACGCTAGCTGTTCCAAGTTGGGACCCGGGGTGGACCACTCCTCCTTCTCAATTGTGCCCATTGGTTTGAGTTTTTTCTTGCCCTGATGTGGAATCAGGGATTATTTTGTGTGATCAGAGCCGAGGATGACGTTGTGGTGTGTACAGCCCTTTGAGGCATTTTTTGATTAAGGGCTATATAGATAAACTTTGATTGATTGGTTGATTGATTGATACCACTACTCAGAGATCCACTATATGACATGAGTGCTTAGATTTTTTTTTTAATGACCTGCTGTGAAAATGATGGTCAAAGATCATCTAAATGACAGGGGCGCTCTGCTGTTTTTAAGAACCGAAGGCAGAATTTGCAAGTCAAAGATAGTCTATATCAAAGGAGTGCTTGGCTGTTTTTAGGGAGTGATTGCAACATCAAGGCAAGGCAAGTTTATTTATAGAGCACAATTCGTACATTAGGCAATTCAAAGTGCTTTACATTACTGTTGCATAAAATTACAAGAAGGCGAATAAAATCATGAATAAAAATAAAATTATGTAACTTAATTTGTCTTTAATACGAAAGCTATTTTTGACACTGTATTTATGTAACTGATTTTTTTGCGTTGGAATTTTCTTAACTTAATTTTTTTTTTACATCAAATTATGCAAGTTCACAGAAAAAAAAATCAGTAGCAAAATTCAGTGTATACAATTCAGTGCATAAAATTCAGTGCATAAAAATTCAGTGTGTTAATATTCAGTGCAGAAAAACTTGTTGCTTCAAAACACAAGACCCACTTTGGGTAAATTGAGACTGATGCAATCGGTCCTGTCTCAGAACCAGCCAATGAGGTGTCAAGTTTGAGGTCACGTGACACATGCCTTGCAAAGCATAAAAAAGGCAGTTACCTGGGCTACCTGGTGATGATACAACATAATCAACATTTCATTGTGGCTTGTTGGATATGTCCAGACCAGCGGTCACCAACCTTTTTGAAACCAAGGGCTACTTCTTGGGTACTGATTAATGCGAAGGGCTACCAGTTAGATACACACTTAAATAAATTGCCAGAAGTAGCCAATTTGCTCAATTTACCTTTAACTCTGTTATTATTAATAATTAATTATATTTATTAAGGCTGAAACGACGCGTCGACGTAGTCGACGTCATCGGTTACGTAAATACGTCGACGCCGTTTTTGTGCGTCGACGCGTCGCATAATGACGTCACACTACCGTCATGGCGAAGCGCAAAGCAGACGATCAAAGAAGACGATGCGAGCGGTGCGAGCGAGGGGGGAAAAGCATGCCAAAAGTGTGGGAGTATTTTAATAAACGGCCTAATAATGTTGTTGTATGCACACTGTGTCGAGCGGAAGTGGCCTATCATAGCAGCACAACGGCTATGAACGAACATTTGAAAAGAAAACCATCAACTAGTCAATCGTCCGCGCGAGCATACGTTGTCATCATTACACAAAAACATGAATGTGTCATTTGTATCTGCTAGGGGTGTAACGGTACGTGTTTTGTATTGAACCGTTTCGGTACGGGGCTTTCGGTTCGGTACGGGGGTGTCCCGAACGAGTTTCTAAGCTAAAGCTAAAGTCTTAACAAGCTGCTTCGCTCCGTCTGCCTCTGTCTCAGCACGCAGCATTGTCCCACCCACACAACCATCTGATTGGTACACACGCAGCATTGTCCCACCCACACAACCATCTGATTGGTACACACGCAGCATTATCAGCCAATCAGCAGTGTGTATTCAGAGCGCATGTAGTCAGCGCTTCAGGGTGGAGCAGATAGGTGTTTAGCAGGTGAGCATCAGGCAGCGGACTCTCCCCAAATGATAATAAACACCTCCCAGTCAACTACTAGTAACATCACTATGAGCCCGTTGACCTTCTAGAAACTTAAACTGCAGCTCAGCTTGCTCGCAATCCTGGCTTGAGGTGAAGGCTAATTAGCTCTCAGTTCCAGCCACATCGACCCCTTCTGAGCGCCTATTTTCAGCTGCTGGGAATATTGTAAACAAGAAAAGAACCAAAGCATGTAGATATGCTAACCTTTCTTCATTACAACTGTTAGTCACTCACTGGAATGAGTAGAATTGGTTATTGTGTACTGTGTTGGACTGGATGTTTATTTTGCACATTTTAAAAGCAATATTTAATGTTTACAGTGCTCCAGAATATTTAGATTGGCACTTTTTTGTATTGGATGTTTATCTTTATTTTTGCACATTTTAGCAAATAAGCAATACTTTCACTTTTGTTGAAATGTTTACACTGTTGTTACAGAATATTTCGTTTTGCACTTTTTTGTATTGGATGTTTATCTTTATTTTTGCACATTTT
This sequence comes from Entelurus aequoreus, assembly GCF_033978785.1. Lineage (NCBI taxonomy): Eukaryota > Metazoa > Chordata > Actinopteri > Syngnathiformes > Syngnathidae > Entelurus > Entelurus aequoreus. Next base: position 29,457,272 of record NC_084748.1, read on the forward strand.
AAAGCAAAATAAGCAATACTTTTACTTTTGAAATGCTTATACTATTGCAGAATATTAAGATTTGCACTGGATGTTGACTTTTATATTTGCACATTAAAAAGCAAATAAGCTACTTTTAATTTTGTTAAATGTTAAAAGTTTTAAATGTTTACATTGTTACAGAATATTTAGTCATGTTGTTGTCAATGTTGACTGAGTGGCCATACTTCTTTTTTTTTGTAAATAAAAGCCATGCCTTTTGAAAAAACGGGCCTACATTTCTTTTTTCATCTTCATTTTGAATAAAAAAATAATCGGCAAAAGGAAAAAATAATCTATAGATTAATCGAAAAAATAATCTATAGATTAACCGATTAATCGAAAAAATAATCTATAGATTAATCGATAGAAAAATAATCGTTAGCTGCAGCCTTAATATTTATCTTTGTGGAAACACTGATCATCTTAATGATTTCTCACAATAAATATACATAGAAACAGATAAATATCAATATGCAACACTTTATTTTTATATTTTCTCTAAGTGCACATTTTTCAAATGGAACATTTTCAAATGATCACTTCTAAGACAGTCTTGTGAAATCACAATATCCCATTTTAACTAGCTAGCCACTAACATTTTTTAACAAATCATGAATTACTTTGCACCATGTTTGTACAAATAATAACTCATGTAAAATACAAAAGTAAACTCTCAAATTTTTAAATCATGTCACACTTTGAACTGGACACCAAATCTGTTATCTGTTTCTTTGTCAGTTAGTGGGAAGCCTGGCATTGCATGCTGTTAACTAGTGTGTTGTACTCTGGTGTGTAACTTGACACTGCAACTCTGAGTGAGTCTTGCAGATGTGCATCAGTGAGGCGTGTTCTGTGTTTGTTCTTGATGAAGTTCATGTCAGAAAAGGCTGATTCACAAAGATAAGATTTTTCCTCATTGTTTGCGGAACCTTCTTAATCTTTTGGACATATTTTCACAGCAATCTGGCCTTAAGCTTAATTATGATAAATGTAAAATGTTAAGGATCGGAAATCTAAAGGGAACGTCCTTTCGAATGGAATGCAAAGTGCCTGTTTTGTGGACAGATGGACCAGTTAACATACTTGGTGTCCCAGAAAATCTGGAAGATCTAGGCTCAGTAAATTATGATAATCGACTAAGAAAGCTGGACAAAATTATGCAATTATGGAAAGGGAAATCCCTAACCTTGTATGGTAAAATGTCTATTGCCAACTTGTTAATTATTCCTCAATTTATTTATTTGTTTTTGTCATTACCAGCTCCATCACAAAACTTTTTTAAGATTTATGAGCGGAGGGTCTTCGATTTTGTCTGGAACGGCAAACCAGAAAAGATTAAAAGAAAGGTTTTGTACAAAGAGTATGAATATGGGGGCCTGAAACTTCTCAACCTTGAAGCTATGTGTCTGTCTTTAAAAGCATCAATTGTTCCAAAGATGTATTTAAACATTGAGTGGTACACAAATGTCCTGTTGGACAAAAAACATGTACTGTATCAAAAGAAATTGTATCCTTTTTTACAAGTGATCCCCTCCCAGAGAGTCTGCTGGGAAACATGGCGGGGTTCATAAAGGAAACAATCCACTCACAGTGGTGTTTTCAATTTTATGTGCCAGAAAAAAGAGACGATATTTTGCAGCAGTTAATATGGATGAACTCTAATATTGTAATAGAGGGAAAGCCTTTCTTTTGGAAAAATATGTTTGAAAGAGGAATCATTTTTGTCAATGATATTATCAATGAGAATGGTAAAATTATGAAGTATGATGAATTTAGAGCTATGTATGGTGATGCTTGCTCAAGCTTTTCATTTTATCAACTAACTGGAGTAATTGGGAAAAGATGGAAACAAATAATTAATTATGGAACTCCTAAATTATTAGTTTGTAAACCTCTAATAAGAAATTCTAGTTGGCAAAAAGGAACTAAAATAAATAGAAAAATAAATAATTTTTATTTAATAAAGAAATCTTTGAAGGCTGCCTCATACAACACAAATGGAAAATGGGAGGACTTTTTTGACTGCCCGTTGCCATGGGATGCCATATTCAAACTAATCTATAAAACCACTATCGATGTGCAAAATCGTTATTTTCAAATTAAAATTATTTATAACTTCTTACCCACAGGGAAAATGTTAAAATTATGGAATATGACAGAGTCAGATGATTGCCGATTTTGTTGTGAGGAGCCTGAATCCACCCTGCATTTGTTTTGGTATTGTCATATTGTGTCTTTGTTTTGGGTGGAAGTTGAAAAAATGTGTTTAAGGATTGGTTTGTTTATGAAGCTTGATGTGGTTTCTGTTATTTTAGGAGAGTTCATTGACAATCATGATTTAGTCAATTTAATTATAGTACTCTGTAAAATGTTTATTTTTAAGGCCAAAAACAGATATTCACTTAGTATTACTTTCTTTAAAACATTTATTCAGTATTTTCTAACTTTAGAAAGTTACATGGTTGAAAACGATAATGATGCCAAAAAACATTAAAAAAAAGATGAGAAGTCCTCAAAGGCTTATTTTGAAAGTATAATTATGTTTATAGATTATATGATATCTGTTGTTGTGTTCCCTAATTTGAGTGACCTGGACATAATCTGGACTGTACATAAATGCTTATTTTGAAAATGTAATTTTGTTTATAAATTATATGCAATCTGTTGTGTTCCCTAATTTTTTTCTGTGTACATGAATGAAGGTGTGTGTTGCTGAGTCCGACTTGGACATTATCTGGACTGGGCCTGGTTTAAAAAACCCTTTAAACAAATCAAATTTCATTGACAACCTGGTCTGTTGAAGATAAGGCCCTTTTTAAAAAAAAATAAATAAAATAAGATAAATAAATAAAAAACATTTTCTTGGATAAAAAAGAAAGTAAAACAATATACAAATAATTACATAAAAAATAGTAATTAATGAAAATGTTAGTGGACCAGCAGCCTATACAATCATGTGTGCTTCAGGGACTGTGTCCCTTGCAGATGTGTTGTCTATGTTGTGGGAACCAGAATATTGGTAGCAGAAAGAAATAACCCCTTTTGTGTGAGTGGGTGTGGATGAGTGTGCATGGGGGAGGTTGTTTGGGTTGATGCACTGATTGAAAGTGTATCTTGTGTTTTTTCTATGTAGATTTAATTTTTAAAATAAAAAAAAATAAAAAAATTTTCATCTGGTCCTTACGGGCGACCTGGTTCGTTGGTGACCCCTGGTCCAGACTATAGAAATGATTCCAATGGTTACAATCTTCACATTTGAGTGACATACTATGGTAACCATAGGAACTACGTTACAGTAGCTCCATGCAGCTGAGGCAAGAAGCAGAGTGGGCCGGGTTTGTTTACAGAGTAGCAAGCCTGACGCCACGTGTCAAACAGGCAGATTTCTACAACAAAGTTCTGCAGAAAAGGGATATTATATCGAATATGTGGTTGCTTTTTTACCTTTTGCGTTTATGTTTCGCCAGGTTTGTTGCATCTTAGTTATTCTGGCTCGATTAATAAAGATTTCAATTAAGGAGGAGGTCTGGGAAGTAGAGGAAATATTCTTATATTCTCAATATTCAGTGTTTTATTGTTCATAGTTAATATTGTAAATCCCACATGCTGTATTTTCATGTACATTCTGAGTGTCTTATTCAGTAAAAAAACTAAAATTCTATTCCGTTTTTGAGACGTTCTGTTATAACGTTTTTAGTACCAGTCATTATTTGGTGTGTGTTTCTACCATTGTGTTATCAGTTTTTATCCTTTTTTGCAGAATCTTGGCATTTTTTCAAAAGGTACCCAAGCACATACAGCAGAATAAATGGCATGGCCGCATGTAGCGCTGCATTACTTGCCTCTTTGAAAGAGCCGTGTCACATAACTTTAAACTTGACACTCCATTGGCTGGTTCTAACACAGGATCGATTGCTTCAGTCTTAATTTACCCGAAGTGGGTCTTGCGTTTTGAAGCAGCACATTTTTCTGCACTGAATTTTTATACCTTATATTTTACAACACAGAATTTGTAAAGTTCGGATAATGTAATTGTTAGAATAATTGTATCTAAGTTATCACAAAACTTTGTGTGTCAATGAGTTCCCGGCGAGAAGACAAAAGCTGTCTTTGATCCCACCAAGAAGAAGGCTTGTAAAACTCCACTGTGTAGGATGGGAAGCGACATGAAGGTGTTCTGTTCCTTTGATGTATTGTAATCAACAGAAAGATGTTGTCTTGACCCGAGATCTACAAAGCGAAGAGGAAGCAGGACCTGACTCCCCTCCAGGGACCTTTTTTTTTAACTGTTTTACGACCTTTTCTTAGAACTGTTGTAATCAAAGGCGATGGCTGTTTATGACCTCCGTCCCTTAGAAACAGCTGTTGCCATGTAATCAGGGAAAGTCCAAATAAAAGAGGAGGTGTACAATCTTTCGTCAGAGCGTGGTGAGACTTTACAAAGAGTACAGTCCGGACGTCTCTCCTCAATTGAGCCAAATTTTAATTCGGTCTCTGTTTAATTCCTTGCTTCTTGTCTTGTTTAATAGATGTCATCAGTGTTTGAACATGACAGTAATAAAGACACAATTCAACCTCTATAAGAAATGATCATGAAAATAATCATGAATGAATCTAATTAAAATCAAAGAGTGTAGAAAAAGTACCGTCGTCGGCAACGTTAAATAAAAGTGTTTTCAGCCTGGATTTGAACATAAAAGAGAATAAGGAACTAATTTTAATATTGTGTTGATATTGTTGAACTGTCAATAGCACTCAGCATACATTTTTTTTAAAAATGTGCAGTTAATAAATGTGATCGGTGTCAGTATTGGTATCGGTCAGTCGATCTCACTCATGGATGATCAGTATCGGAATGGGCGGCATAAAACTCTGATCAGAACATCTCGAGCTGTAGTGAACTATTTCCACAACTCACTCTTTCACTTTGCGGTCGGAAGGGTCAGAGCCCGGGTCAAAGATGCCCCTGGGCAGGTGGTGGATGAGGCCGATACGCTGGGCGATGCGGATCTGCTCTTCCTCGGTCAGCTGACTGGCGGGACGGCTCTCTCCTGGGGTGGGATGGTACACCGGCACAGGCTGAGGGCGCGCCTGGAAAAGATGTATTCATTGGATTATATAAAGTTCATCATTGTGGCTGTTGTAATATTTATTGAATAATAGAAATGGGGCGCGCGCGAGCGAATCATTTCTTTTGAATGGCTCTTTTAAGTGCATGATGAGTACCGCTTCACAGTTGCGAGCCGTTTACACCAGGTAGATAGTGACATCCCTGTCAAAGGATGGGGATATGGAACCATATGTTGGAATGTTTACAATTAAAACACAACAAACATAAAAATACAGTTAACATTTCAGAATAATTCCTAACAATAGTGTAATAATAATCCCTGGTTTATCGCTGTTAATTGGTTCCGGACATGACCGCGATAAATGCAATTGCGCAAATTAAGAATCATAAATAAAAATCAGTTTCATAGCTAGAGCAATGCAAACAATACATTTTTCAACATTATGAGAGCCCTGTAGACATGAAATAACACCCTTTAGTCACCTTTACACTCTTTTAATCCATGATAGTAATGCTGTCTGAGGCTGAGCTAGGGCTAGGCCGATAAAACAATATCAATATATCTCAATAGACATGTAATCGATATCAATAAAAAATTAGATTTATTTATAAGTAAATATATATAATTTTTTTCGTTTGTCGGAAGAAACCGGAAAGAACGAAGCATGGTTGTTTGCCTGAACAAAGGCACTTGCAGTCTGGTAAACTAGCAGGAAGGCTAACAGGAAGGTTAGCAGAAAGGCTAGCAGGAAATGATCAGTGAGCAATGGGAGGGACACGCTTAACAACCATTCGCATAACAGTATCAACTATCATGTTGGGTTGTGCAGTCTTGCTGTGTCGCTGTTTATTCTCTGCACGGAGTGAGAAGAGAAATTAAAAATTGTCAATAAAACAGGAAAATTCATCTTGACAGTATGGCAGTTTTTGGATCTTTTTTTAAAAAACAAACCATAGTCCTTCGCGATACTCATCTTTTTTTTCAACCCTCGTAACAAATGTGCTACTTTAAAGTCCTTCCTGAAAACTTTCAGTTTTGGTTGATTTTGGCCGTGCCAGTGGACCAAAGCGGTAGTGTTTTGCCTGAAGGAAGACCACATTTCCCATGAGGACGAGCGCATATGGCATGGGTGTCGAACTCTGGCTCGTGTAATTTCACTTGGCCCTTGAGACGATATCAAATTAACACTAAAGCTGGCCCGCCGATTATATATTGCAGCGGTGCCGCGGTAACACCGCATTCACCGCTAATTCTAATACTTGTCAACCCTCCCGGGAGTCTTCCAAACTTCGCCACCCCTCCCGGAAATCGTCACGTCTGCTTTTCATCCAGTCCAACGAGTGCTGGCCCAGTCACATAACATGTGCGGCTTCTGCACGCACACACAATTGAATGCAACTCATACTTCATCAACAGCAATACAGATTACACTGAGGGTAGCCAAATAAAAAACTTTAACACTGTTAGAAATATACGCCACACTGTGAATCCACACCAAACAAGAATGACAAACACATTTCGGGAGAACATCCGCACCGTAACACAACATAAACACAACAGAACAAATACCCAGAACCCTTTGCAGCACTAACTCTTCCGGGACGCTACAAGGTGTGTGTGTGTGGGGGGGAGGTTTGGTGGTAGCGGGGGTGTATTTTTTAGCGTCCCGGAAGAGTTAGTGCTGCAAAGGATATTTCTAACAGTGTTAAAGTTTTTTATACTGGCACCCTCAGTGTAACCTGTATCGCTGTTGATGAAGTATGCGTTGCATTCACTCGTGTGTGCGTACAGAAGCCGCACATGTCTTGTGACTGGGTCTGACCGATGTTAGAATGGATGAAAAGCGGACGTGACGATAGCTAGTTGAGTATGTTAAAGGCAGTGCATTGAAGGCACGCCCCCAAGACTGTGGTCCGGGTGGACGAGATATAATGACTGATGAACACCTTTGTTCGATAATGAAGGTTGCCTCAGCTCAAAGCCTGAGCCCCGACATTAATGAACTAGCATCCAAGAAAAGATGCCAGGTATCTGGTTTGGGCACATCAGATTAGATCAGTGTGTTGCAAACCGAGCAGTTTAAAGTCCTGAATGGTTGGTTTATTCATTGTTATTTTATTTTCAAATGTATTAGCCTGTGGAAAAAGTTAATGTTGATATTTACCTCAGAAGGCTGCAAATAGAAAAGAGGCATTCAATTTTTATTTAAATTGTATTTGATATGCCATTGATATTTTTTTTATTATTATTATTATTATTATTTGAAACTCGATTTTGCATGTCACTATAAAATTATAGAAGCCTTGCTTGTTCAATATTCACTGCAAAACTTGTTTGGGTCCCTATTAAAAGATTAATTTGTTCAACCTTGGCCCGCGGCTTTGTTCAGTTTTAAATTTTGGCCCACTCTGTATTTGAGTTTGACACCCCTGGCCTATGGCGTCAAACTGACATGATAATACCACAATAATTCAGTATTACTGATCTTTCCACAGTAGGAACCTACATATTTTACTCAAACTTTATATTTGCGGTTTGCAGTCATCGCATTGCTTTTTCTTTATACACTGCTTTTGAGTTTGTTGCGTGGCTGGTCGTGTCAGTGTGGAACTGCCAACTATCAAACTATTGCTACTATGCACATTTCCGATAGCTAACATTAGAATTATCATTTTGATTTGAGCATGGAAAGTTACTTACAAGTCCAGCAGGAACAGATCCAAGGCAGCATCAGTCGGAAATCCCTAATCATCTTTGAGCTCACGCCAGCGAGTGAAAGCAAGGCCAATGTTGATCCTTAACTGTCCTTTTATCCGGGTATTCTCCCTTTTTCTTATTTTTTTCTCCTGAGGCAAAACGTTTTGTTTCTTTAGTTGTTTTACAGCTTCTGCCAGGATAGCAGTAATTGCACGAAGGCGATCTCTTTCTTCTTCTATTAGTTTTTTGGTGGCACGCAGGCGTTCACTTCGACTTCCGTCTTTTTAACGAATGGGGAAAGAGGGAGTGATGTATGCTATAAAGCAAGCCAGTACATTTGCAGTTTTTTTGTGTGGCAGGGTTCCCTCCTCAAAGTTGCTAAGTGCCAGTAAAAGCGACACAGACCCCCTCAGGCCATGCCAGAGGTATCATTCCAAATGTTATAAAAATATTTTATGAAGGTTGAAAAGTTACTTAGTGCTGCTTTAAAATAATAGTTTGGTCCAGTAATATTTAAATAATAGATACTGCATAAAATACATTAATGTTCATACTTAAATAAGAATAACAGACCAAATTAAATGTTACAATGTCATTTAACTTCCTGGCAGTAAACCTGCAAACAATTGTTCTTCTCAGGTTTTTCTATGTTAATATTTTCAACTTTGCATTATTTTGTTACACTTTCTTAAGCATTTCTTACATATTCCTTATTTTTGCACCTTAATTTAAAGAGGTTATTGTTAAGTATTGACTGTGATTTTAGAATTTTAATTGACATTGATTGAGTATTTTTCATGGTTGTGTTGACATTCATTTTCCTTTCTGCCTTGATGGCTGAGGGGATCATAATCAGAGGAAGGTTACATTTCAAATACAAAATTTTAACATTTAGTAATTTTTTTTCCTGGTCCATATTTTGTATAGGTCATAAAAAATATCAGTAATTAGCGATATTGACCAATTTAAAAAAACGTATATTGTGATACAGTTTTCAGCCATATTGCCCAGCCCAAGGCTGAGCCAATCAGTGGCCCTGATACTGAACAGCGCGCTCTGGTTGGTTTGGTCTCATCTAGTGGCCAATACTACAAAACCAGGGTTTCCCCATAATGTGTTTGATTGTAGCGGTGCACCACGGCAGTATATTAGCCGTCAGACCTTAAAAGTTAGGTTTTTTTAATGTGAAAACAAAATAAAGTAATATGTGGTGTAGCGTCCAGAAACATACAAAGTCGGACGCTCTTTTTAGTTTTTAATGCCAATATTATGCTAACAACGGGCCAAATTCCAACAAGTATTTCCTCCGCAGTGTTGCCGTCAACGCACTTTTTGTGTCTTTTTACGCATTGAAATCAGAAAGGATGCGCATTTCCTAAGTGCAAGTGAGTTTTTTTTAGTTTTTTCACCGACCCTGCTTTCTCTGGGTCAAAACTCCAGTTTGCTTGTTTGTTTGTTTTTATCGATTATCGCTTTCCGCCGGTGTTTTGTTTTGTTTATTGTGACGGTGCACTCTTATCATGCTGTCACTTGAGGACCGGCACGTCTCTCTCTCTGGCCAGGAGAGCGAGGACGCACCTGCGTGCTGACAGCGGGAGCAAGCGCGCTGTCACAAAGACAATGTCAGTGTCGTGACTTGGAGAAGATAACCGGGTCAAATTCCGTCCCCGTTTATTGCATTTTTATTGGTGGTTATAATGTTGACTAATAAAACAAAGCTGTTTTTTTTTCTTAAAACTGTCATTGCTCAAAACATAATATTGAATCAAAATCAATGTTTTTATGAATGATTGACCTATCCAAGGCTCCGATTACTTAGCTGCATCTAAGCCATACATCACCAAGTCCAATGCAAAGCGTGGGATGCAGTGGTGTAAAGCACGTCGCCACTGGACTCTAGAGCAGTGGAGACACCTTCTCTGGAGTGATGAATCATGCTTTTCCATCTGGCAATCTGATGGACTAGTCTGTGTTTGGAGGTTGCCAGGAGAACAGTACATTTCAGACTGCATTGTGCAGAGTGTGAAATTTGGTGGAGGGGGAATTATGTTGTTTTTTATGATTTGGGCTTGGCCCCTTAGTTCCAGTGAAAGGAACTTTGAATGCTCCAGGATACCAAAACATTTTGGACAATTCCATGCTCCCAACCTTGTGGGAACAGTTTGGAGCGGGCACCTTCCTCTTACAACATGACTGTGCACCAGTGCACAAAGCAAGGTCCATAAAGACATGCAGTGTTTCCCACACATTCATTTATTTGTGGCGGCCCGCCACAAATAAAATTTAAAAAAAAATAAAAATTGTTTATAGTTGATGTAGATGCCCATATAGGCTGTTCAGATTTACTTTACAAAAGAGAAGTGTAGGATACTTCTCTTGTTGCCTTATTTGTATTTAACCACTACTGTTTTCTGTTTATTTGTTACTGACTGTGGCAGGACACCTCTGCCTCTGTTTCACTTTATGTTGCTGGTAAATAATATGGTTGTAGTAGTAGGCTAAAGTTAAATTATTTAGTATGCACTAATTAAAGGGACAGAGCTTTAAGAGACATTTTAGCTTTTATATTTTATAAGATATATTTTTTTATTTTATTTTTTATATTAATAAATATATTTCAGTGAATAACTTATTGTTCAAATCTGTATATAAATATGTACATAAAGTGTTGTAATTATATTGTAAAATGGATGGATGGATGGACGTTTAAAACAAAACTGTTATTATTAATTAGTAAGTATACATTTTTTGAGCCTTTTTAGAGAAAATCATATTATTGTAGTACATTATGCAAATCACTCGATGATGTCATGGTGACCACGCCCATAACCACGCCCCCGCCGCCACAGGTATCTTGGAAGTTTATGGGAAACACTGGACATGGATGACAGAGTCTGGTGTGGATTAACTTGACTGGCCTGCACAGAGTCCTGACCTGAACCCGATAGAACACCTTTGGGATGAATTAGAATGGAGACTGAGAGCCAGGCCTTTTCGACCAACATCAGTGTGTGACCTCACCAATGCGCTTTTGGAAGAATGGTGGAAAATTCCAATAAACACACTCCGCAACCTTGTGGACAGCCTTTCCAGAAGAGTTGAAGCTGTAATAGCTGCAAAAAGTGGACCGACATCATATTGAACCCTATGAGTTAGGAATTGATTGATTGATTGATTGAAACTTTTATATTAGTAGATTGCACAGGACAGTACATATTCCATACAATTGACCACTAAATGGTAACACCCGAATAAGTTTTTCAATTTTTTTATGTCGGGGTTAATCAATTCATGGTACAAATATATACTATCAGCATAATACAGTCATCACACAAGTTAATCATCAGAGTATATGAATGGGATGGCACTTCAAGGTTATATGTGAGTCAAGGCAGGTGGCCAAAAACTTTTGGCAATATAGTGTATCTGGCAATCTAAGGTAAACCCTGAATACTTCCGTCCATTTTCTACCGCTTGTTCCTCTCTATAATACTATAATATCTTTACTTCATTTAAAAAAGTTAAAGTACCAATGATTGTCACACACACACTAGGTGTGGCGAAATTATTCTCTGCATTTGACCCATCACCCTTGATCACCCCCTGGGAGGTGAGGGGAGCAGTGAGCAGCAGCGGTGGCCGCGCCCGGGAATCATTTTTGGTGATTTAACCCCCAATTCCAACCTTATCCATTTTTATGCTCGGAAATGCTGAATTCATGGCAAAAATGTAAAACGTTCTTAAAAACCCTAAAAGCTGCAATATTTGAAGAGATTGCTTCCTAGATGAAAAAAAAACAGTTTTAAAATAAAAAATACAAGCCTGTCTTTTGAAAGAAACAGCTCAAGTGCTGGCTCCCAGCAAAGAGTAAATGAAACCAAATTTCTAGGTACAATGATTGCTGGTGGTGTGCCTCCAGATTTCTTCAATAAAAAAAGTGTGCCTTGGCTCAAAAAAGGTTGAAAAACACTGGAATAGAGAAACTGGAAATTGTGATGTATCATGTTGTATGCATGCATGTTCCAAATAAACTCAAACTCAAAGCCTTCGCACACTCCATTGAACAATGTGTTATTTACTGGGATGGTGATATCCACTGAACAATATGTTTATTATCTTTTTCGCAAGATTGATTGAAATAGAAGTTAATAACGGAGGTTGTAATCGGAGTTTGGAGGGGAGTACTAGTAGTTGATCGTGTTACCTGGTAGGGTGGCGGCGGCTCCCCGGGCAAGCTTCCACCCTCCGACTCGTTGAGCGGCGACAGGTCGTCTTCTCCTGGTGCAAACAGACAGTTCCCCATTGAAGTGGAGGCAGCATGAAGAAGGACACCACTAACTGTACTCCTGCTAGCTGGCGTCGTCTTTCTTCCGCGGAGGAAGACAACAACCACGGCGTCGACCGACTACACCTTCCGCAATGTTAATGTGAAAAAGACACACATGAAGACATAGCTAGTGACACATTTAAACTGCTCCACCAACTTGTTTTGCCGTCCTGATTCTTGTGTGTTTACAAAATGTAGACCGGAAGTTCTCGTCTGGGCGTTTTGAGCCACTTCCGCGTTAGACACTCCTCGCTTCTAAAAATACACTTTTTGGGTGGCAATTTACAGCTTTTACATTCCATGATTTATAGTAATTTAACTTCCAAAATATAAAATTATATCCAAGAAAAACGGAGATTTAGAATCGTAGATGATATCGACTGAAGTTATAAATGAACGACAATTTATAAACAAATGTACATATATGTGTTTTTCTTATGTGTTATGTCGAGTATATATCATATGCGTGTACAGTGAATTCACAGTACGCAAATCAACATAAATAGTAAAGCGTCCTTTTGTTTTGAAGGAGTCTAAACCGGAAATATCAATTATACTCTTGTTGGAAGCAAACGATCACGTACAACTCCACTTGATTTTTTTCATAATTACTTCTTTATTTTTTTAAATTTTGGTTATAATACTATATGTATTTTCCTCGCAATTTTTTTTTCAAACAAGACCATTGCAGAAAAACTGGCAAAAATATTTGTGAGTCGTACTTAGGGGTTAATTAATTAAGAAAAAGTATGCATATCCATCCATCCATCAGTTTCTACCGCTTATTCCCTTCGGGGTCGCGGGGGGCGCTGGAGCCTATCTCAGCTACAATCGGGCGGAAGGCGGCGTACACTCGCAGGGCCAACACAGATAGACAGACAACATTCACACTCACATTCACACACTAGGGCCAATTTTTTTAGTGTTGCCAATCAACCTATCCCCAGGTGCATGTCTTTGGAGGTGGGAGGAAGTCGGAGTACCCGGAGGGAACCCACGCAGTCACGGGGAGAACATGCAAACTCCACACAGAAAGATCCCGAGCCCGGGATTGAACTCAGCACCTTCGGATTGTGAGGCAGACGCACTAACCCCTCACCCACCGTGCTGCATGTATATATATATTTTTCATATACAGTGTATATGAAAAATATACACTGTACACCGGATCCGGCCCGCCAGCGTCCAAAATCAGGCCCGTGGGAAGTCCCAAGTATAAATAAAATAATAAATAAATAAAAAATAAACAAAAAAATTCTGTCTTTTCTTATCCACTTTGTACCGCTCACGGTGTCTTCTAGCCGCTCAGGCAAATCATATTGTCTAAAAATGCATTTTCTCATCGATAACGTGACATCATCGCGCGCGTGGAAAGTGGGCTATATATATATATATATATATATATATATATATATATATATATATATATATATATATAAATATATATAAATATATATATATATATATATATATATATATATATATATATATATATATATATATATATATATATATATATATATATATATATATATATATATATATACACAGCCCGGCCCCCGGCCAAATTGTTTTAACCCGATGCGGCCCCCGAGTCAAAACGTTTGGGGACCCCTGATATACACCTTTTGGATGTCATGTTTTTAATACTTCATGCAACTTCATTAGTCAGCATTCCGGAACAAGTTAAATCTTTCCAAAAATCAGACTCTTGACCAAGATATTTTGTAATATATATAATTTTGTTTTTGACTGTTACTGTATTTTTTTAAATCTGTTTTTATACCCTCTATATTTATGATCTTTAAGGCATTTCTTCATTAGATATTTTAAACAGTTCAACAATGCACCTACCTTCTCCAGAGTACACTTGACTTCTCTTGTTGTCTTCAAATGACTAAATCATCAAATCAAAACTGAAATTGTGTTGGCACAACCATAAAAGTGAAGTTGTTATGTATAGTAGCGAGGGATGGGTACCTTTTCACATTTCAGTCGATACAGTACCAATTTCCGGTGCCTTGGAATCGATACCGATACAGTTTTTGCACAAATGTGTCCCATAAATGTAATTTGTTTTAAAATCTCAAATGTATTTATTTAATGTTTAACAGTGAGCTGTGCTGTCCAGTTGTTACCTTGTTTTCTTACACTTTTGAGTCTCATTTGTAAATATTATATAGTAGACTTTTCATGCTGTTGCAATTCCAATACATTAGAGGGCAGTAGTGTATAGGATGTTGCCTTAATCAGCCATTAGGTTGAATTTGTCTTTTGTTAAGCCTACACAATGTTTATACTGTACATATTGTGCTTTTTACATATCAGCTGATTGTAACGTGCATCTTATTTTCAAATTTTGGAGGTGTTGGTATCGCCATGTAAAAGTGCTTGTTTCCTGGCCAAATGCTTGGATGCCGAGTCTGCAACCAAACGTGACATCATGTGCAAAAAAAAAAAAAAAAAGGTATGGAACTACATGGTACCGTTTGATTTTATGCGAATCGGTACCCAGAAGTAGCGACACATTTCAGTTTTTCTTCAACAAACCACAGTTCTCCAGTGCTGGCAGCACTCATGCAGCCCCCACACTATGTAAGCATTGGAGAAAACATACTGTAATAAAAATGGTTGCTTAATCCTTTGGAGACGTTTGTTTTTTTAAATATCTTCAAAGCCAAACAGGACTTTAAGATTTTGAAGAGTGTAATTTTGGATTCTTATTTTTCCCCTCAAATTTCTCACTAAACTTAAGCAAAAATATTAAACTTGGTTTTTTCTGAATTATGATCTTTTTGAAAGCTTTTTGATCAGATTTTAAAATGAGTTTGTTACAGGAACAGTGCATATTATTAAACACTTATGTTTTACCTGTATATACATCATATACAGTATATCCTTTACATATTGACATATAAAATATAGCAATGACAACACATGTCGTCACTGGTTTAAAACAATAAAATACTTGTTATGCAAATGTATACTCATTGAAAAATGTGACAATTTCATCAAAGGGCCGTCACATTTTTGTATTTTTCTTTAGGGTTGAAGTTGATTGAGATTTGAGCAAAAAAAGTGAAATAAATAGAAATAGAAAATGTTTTTATGCCCTTTGAAAAATAGAGTATGTATGTATTGTGTATACACACACACACACACACACACACATATATATATATATATATATATATATATATATATATATATATATATATATATATATATATATATATATATATATATATATATATATATATATATATATATATATATATATATATATATGTATATAGTATATATATATATACGTATATATATATCCATCCATTTTCTACCGCTCGTCCCTTTTGGGGTCGCGTTTTAGGTCGGGTATGCTTTTCTGTGTATGTATACAAAGACAAGGGTTGTCACAATTTGCCATACTTCCTATTTATGTTATTTATTTTGACACAGTTATGGTGTTGTTTGTTGGTGATTGTTGTTTTTGTTGAGAGTTGTCATTGGTGATTGTTGTTTTTGAGAGTATTAAAAAAAAGGGACACAGGAAGTAAGATAACCTACAGTACTAAGTACTAAATGTAGAAGGGTAGGAATTAATAAGCCAATGCTTCTTCTTACTTCTTTTAGAAAAGGGTTTTTATCATCTCGTGCGGGGGCCAGCAACCCGCGGCTCTCGAGCCGCATTAGTGCTGCCCGAGTGGCTCCCGGGAGCATTTTTAAAAAAGGATTGAAAATGGAAAAAGATGTGGCAAAAATAATTTTTTGGTTTTAGTAAGTTTTTTGTTTGATGACAAACATGACACAAACCTTCCCAATTGTTAGAAAGCCCACTGTTTAATATGTTTGTGTGTATGCTTCACTGATGACAGTATTTTGTGAACATCGTTTTGTCCTACTAATTTCGGCGGTTCTTGAACTCACCATAGTGTGGACTGTGACGCAACAGTTTGTTTACATGTAAAATCTTCCACTCCTTCTTTTGTCTCATTGTGTCCACCAAACGTTTTATGCTGTGTGTGATTGCACAAACTTGAGCTTTGTTGATGCTATCGACTTGTTGGAGTGCTAATCAGGCATATTTGGTCAGTGCATGACTGCAAGCTAATCAATGCTAACATGCTATTTAGGCTAACTGTATGTACACATTGCATCATTATGCCTCATTTGTAGCTATATTTGAGCTCATTTAATTTCCTTTACTTTCATCCTGTTTGTATATAATTTAGTTTTGCATGTCTCATGACACATTATCTGTATGTAATATTGGCTGCGTTTCAGATAGTTGTTTGCATGCCATGTTGTTCCAGACCACAGCAAACATTACCTAGCTTGCCAAAGATTGTAATAAATCCATTAGAAGAAGACAGCCTGCCGTTTCCTTTAACTTGGACACAAACATCTATACATTTGGCCATTAAAAGCCAGTAATTTCCAGGAGTCGTCTCACTTTCTGAGTAGCTTCTGATTTACTAATGGTTTCTAATGTTGTAAAAATGTGTAGAATAAATATTATATTTCAAAATTTCTGTCAACAAAGATATGCTTCAGCCTGCGACACAGTCATTTTGATAGTAGGCTATTATAGCTAATATAGACACTTAGGTCATACGTTGCCTTTATTTTAAGACTTATATACGGCTTTTCATTTTTTGCAGCTCTAGACAGATGTTTTTTGTATTTTTGGTCGAATATATGGCTCTTTCAACGTTTTGGGTTGCCGACCCTTGGTATAGTGCAGGGGTGTCCAAAGTGCGGCCCGGGGGCCATTTGCGGCCCGCAGATAATTGTTTACCGGCCCGCCACACATTCTGGAAATGCTATTGCAAAAATTAAAAAAACATTTAAAAAAGTGGAATGAGGTGAAATCTAACTAGAAAAAGTTGCAATGTTGACACAAAGCTACCATGCAGGCTTTTTTTTCCTTTTGTCTATCTTTCTTTTTTTGCCATTGCTCAAAAAAAAAATAAAAAATCAATGTTATAATGAATTATTGACCTATTCCATGCTCCAATTATTTAAAATATTTCACTTTAAAATGTTTTATGTGGGAAATATTGCATATATTGTGTGGTTGCCATACAAAAACATCAACATTTTATTTGACAAAAGAGCCTAAAACAAACAAAATAATAGTTCAAACGTAAAATCGACAGATATATCTGAAGTTGAGCTCGTAACTTAAGTGTTGAAAGTAAAAAAAACAACTAATAAAAATGTATCACTTTCTGAGTGGGGCACCTTTTGGATCCCAAATATATTTAATGGGATTTAATTTATCTTTTCACTGTGATTACTCAAAAATAATAATGAATTAAAATCAATGGTGTCCTGCATTATTGATATTTTTAAGGCTCTAATTACTTCACATCAAACATTGCTTTCTGAATGTTTTGGGCAGTGGGGGAAATACTGCATATTTCAGTTTTATTATAAAAAACTAAATTGTCTTTGACAGAAAAGGCATAAAACCTTTTTGTTTTTTTAAACTTTATATCAACCTGAAGTTGATATACTATACAGATTTACTGTAAGCATTATATATAAAAAAAATAATAATTTGACTTGTTTTTAACATTTTAATGACTTAGACCCTTTATGGTCCCCGGGAGCCATAAAGGTAAAAAACAAACAAAATCCATATATTTTGTTATGGTTTGAAAATTACAAATATCAAAATGGCCCCTGCATGCTTTAATTTTTCCGTGTGCGGCCCTCAGTGGAAAAAGTTTGGACACCCCTGGTATAGTGCTTCAAGTGTAATATAGTATTCACGTGTTTGAAATATTCTTCATTCATGCATAAGAGTATGTAAAGATGGGATCATGATAGTGTTATTTTTTTCTCCCATTATTTTATTGTATACTTATATATTTGTTAAATATGACTTGGACTGTATTTATTAAAATGGTTGCACAGCAGCTAAACAAACACTTATCGTCTAACAATCTCCGTCAACTCTTTCAGTCCAGGTTTCCGGGCAAAGCACTCTACTGAGACAGCCCTCGCAAAGATGACTAATGATCTGTTGCTAACTATGGATGCTGCTGCGTCATCAATAGAACAAATGACTTTTATGTTCTGTTTGGCTTTGAGGTATTGTCTAATGACTGCCAGTGTATTGTATTTTACATTTTACCTAACAGGGGTGTCCAAAGTGCGGCCCGGGGGCCATTTGCGGCCCGCAGCTAATTGTTTACCGCAAAAATTGCAAAATTGATAGTATTGCAAAAATAAAAAAAAACATTTAAAAAAGTGAAATGAGGTGAAATCTAACGAGAAAAAGTTGCAATGTTGACACAAAGCTGCCATGCAGGCTTTTTTGTATTCTTTTGTCTTTCTTTATTTTGCCATTGCTCAAAAAAAAAAAAAAGACATAAAAATCAATGTTATAATGAATTATTGACCTATTCATGGCTCCAATTACTTCAAAAATTTCACTTTAAAATGTTTTTATGTGGAAAAAATATTGCAAATATTGTGTGGTTGCCATATAAAAACATCAAAGATTTCTTTGACAAAAGAGCATAAAACAAACAAAATAATAGTTCAAACGTAAAATCGACAGATATATCTGAAGTTGATCTCGTAACTTAAGTGTTGAAAGTAAAAAAAAACTAATAAAAATGTATCACTTTATGAGTGCGGGACCTTTTGGATCCCAAATATATTTAGTGGGATTTTATTAATATTTTCACTGATTTCTCAAAAATATTAAAGAATTAAAATCAATGGTGTCCTGCATTATTGATCTTTTAGAGCTCTAATTACTAAATACTGCATATTTCAGTTTTGCTATAAAAAACAAAGTTGTCTTTGACAGAAAAGGCATAAAACCGTTTTTTTTTTTGTTTTTTTTAACTTTTTATCAACCTGAAGTTGATATAGAGATTTACTGTAAGCGTTAAATAAAAAATAATAATAATAATTTCACTTATTTTTAACGTTTTAATGACTGAGACTCTTTATGGTCCCCGGGAGCCCTAAAGGTTAAAAAAAAAAATCCATATATTTTGTTATGGTTTGAAAATAAAAATATCAAAATGGCATCGTATGCTTAAATTTTTCCGTGTGCGGTCCTCAGTGGAAAAAGTTTGGACACCCCTGCTTTACCATGAAAAATCCCGTATAATGTGGAATAAAAATGATGGCCAAAATACTGCAAAAATGTACTGAAACACCAAAAAGTCAGCCCTTGTGAGACACTGTTGGCGTGTGCATGCGGTGCAGGAAATAAGGTCATGTGACAGCAGGCCGGTACAGTCAAGAACATCCTTTTTTATTCAATCAGGTGCTGCTCTTCTCAAACTGCGTTTTTCTTCTTATGGAAAAGAAAGTGTAATTAACACATGCATTTCACCTATAGAGCTCTGGGGGTGTTCTCACAAAGAAGTGGTGATGCACCGAGGGCGTGGATAAGAGGCATGGAGGAGCTGGGAGGACACGGGTGCTGCTGGGGTCCGGGTATGGTGGAGGGGGGGGTATAGTACACCAGTAAGCATACACGCTTACGAACAAACTAAGAGAAACAAAAACCTGGATCTGTCCAGCATGAGGTGGGCAGAGGGGACCTCCCCCCCCTTCTTCGGAGAGGTCAGGCTGGTGGTGACCTCTACATCCGCTATAGGCACGTGTAAGTACTGTAAGTATCTAATACTGCTGACAATGTTACTGCGTCAATAATACTCACTGGAAGGGGGTGTGGACAAACACGGCGAAAATGCAACCCTTTCCTTCAGCCTCATGCGGGATAAGTCCGGTATATAATAAGGTGCTTGTAGCTGGCTTTTTAAGTCCAAGGCTTCCTTTTAAACACAACATACCCTGATAGCAAATAGTAAAAAAAAACAAAAAAAACCACTATATAATTATAAATTTATTTTTGAATATAATTATATATATATTAAATATATAATTATTTTTAAAAACAATAATAGAATTATATATACAAAAATATATAATTATACATATTTCAGACAATTTTTAAATATATAATTATATATTAAAAATATATAATTATACTAAATGTTTTTAATATAATTATATACTTTAAAATTGTCTAAAATATATATAATTATATTAAAATTTTAAACATAATTATATATTTAAAAAATAATTTTAAATTATACAAAAAAAAAAGGGTCAGGGGGGAGTAAAACAAAGCCAAACAATAAATAACCAAAAGATCAAACTTTTATCCGATAGTCCAATCAGCCCCTTTCTAACATCCTTAAGCAGTTCATCAGCTCTCTTAAAAAAAAAATTACACAAACAAAACGAAAATCTTACCCCCCCCTCCTCCCAAGGACACCCCCAAAAGCCCGTCAGCGTCATTTGTTCACTTCCATGAGCTGTCCAAAGTGATGACAATGTGAAGCATACAGACAAGGATAACATGTGAGCTAACGGCATTCCGCTCAACACAAAAGTTTCTCTGTAATATTTTTTTTGTGCTTTTTTGTTGTTGTTGTTGTTGTTTGTTGTAGAGAGCGAGCGAGCGAGCGAAAGTGACGGACAGTTACAGACTACTCCAGTGTCGAAGAGAAAACAAGACAGTGGAGACAGAAGGCAAGGAAGGGGGGAAGCAACAGAGGAACAATAACACAATTTTTGCCTTAAAGAAAGAAAAAAAAAATCCACACCTTCTATATCTATATGTAGATTTTTGCATATAGATAAGAAAAGAGGAATATGGTTCATTTGAAGGGGAGAGATGCGCATGAGAGCGGCGGTGGCACTCGTGCACGTCCCGTTTGCAAAAAGGGAGCGTTGTGAACGAAAGGCACTTTTAAAGGACAACCTTTTACTTGCCGGGGAACTATACACTACAGCACGAGCACTAGGGGAGGCATTTACAGAGGGGACAGTAGGGGCTTCAGGGGGTGGGGGGGAGCAAAAACAAGTCTCGCCGTCGGGGTCATGAAGAGTTTTTGGGAGTATTTTGGGCCGTTTGTCGCGTTGCTGGTGAGATTCAGGCAGTGCTCGGGTCAACTTATCTGGCTTTGCTTTGCCCGCCCCCCACCCCCCACCCCCCACACTCAATAGAAGAATACATATAGCAAGAAAGAGAGAGAGAGAAAGAGCGAGCGAGGAGTAATGCTGTCATTTTTTGTTCATTACCATTTGTTTCAAATAGGAGCACCGCTTTTTAATAGAGAAGTTGTGTAATTTGTTTTCCTTCAGCCCTCCCACATGATTTTTTTTTTTTTTATATATATAAACAAATGATTACACAGAAACATTAAAAAAATAAAGACAAAAGGAAATAAAAACAATACCCCCAACTTACAAAGACTAGGATTTTTTTTTTTCATGGCCCTCTAAGTTTAGAGTCCCGGAGCTTGTGGACTTTTTGAGACAAATACTTTTTTTTTTTCTCTTTTCTCGTAGCTTTCTTAAAAATCTCTAACAGACAAACACAATGATCTACCCAATGCATTGCACGTGGCTCAATCGACACATAGTTTTCAATAATAATACTTTCCATCAAAATAACAAAACACTTTTTTTTTTTTCTTCTTCTTCAATCCTACAGTTCAAATTTGCTGACATCTAAAAAGGTACTAGAATGCAACTCTGCTGCGGATGTGTGTGTTTAAATTTGTGCTGCTAAGGTGATGTTACTGATGGGCACGAGGAGGGAAAGACCAGAAAATAACTAGACTGCCAAGCAGCTCAGGTAGCAAAAAGGAGCATAGATCATAAATATATTTGTATAAGATCTCTCTCTTTCTATGTCTTTTTATAACAAAAATGTTTGCAGTGGTGCATACAAACTAGACTAGGGTTTCTCAAACTACGACTGCTTGTCTGTCAAGGTGTGTCAGAAAAGTTCCATGGTTATTTGCAATACAAAATATGGGAAATGTCCCGGGGAAATGGGTGAAAATTAGACAAATTGCAAAAAAAGGAAGAAAATAAAATAAAATAAAAATTATATATACATTATATATACGTTAGGTCAGGATGAGCAGGTTTCCCTGATTCTCGTCAGGGGATTTTATAAAATCCCCTGACAAGCAGGGAAACCTGCAAAACAGGCTTGTAGGGATGATATAGCCACTGTGTATATTCCGCTCTACCCCGGTATTGAGCACTGTATAACGGATAAACCACAGAAACCTCGACTATATATATATATATATATACATACATATGTATGTATATATACATATATATATATATATATATATATATATATATATATATATATATATATATATATAAATTAGGGGTGTCAAAAACGATTCTTAATTGAGTCACAACAATCAAATATATTTTTTTCAATTTAAAAAAAAATCTTGTCTTGTCCAGCCACTCAGGTAAATCATATTGTTGATGTAGAAGCCCATATGTGCTGTATAGATTTACTTTAGAAAAGAAGTGTTGGATACTTCTCTTGTTGCCTTATTTGTGTTTGACTTTATCACATGTTTGGGTAGCATTTTATTTAAAAAAAAAAGTTTTCTTTTAAGTAATATAGAAATTTATCAGAGCTGTTTGTCTATTTTATGGCGGGATGTAGTTAATCGTCAAACTGGCACACAACGTTGTTGAAAAAGTATTATTTATGAATCAAACATCGATTCCGAATCGAACCGTGACCCCCAAGAATCAAATGGAATGGTGCCCAAAGATTCATAGCCCTACTTTATGTAAATATATAAACATGATTGTCAAGCTTATGAGATGGGATGAAAGTGTAAGCCACTGTGACACTATTGTTAATTGTTTTAATGTTTCCATTTTATGTTTTATAAATGGCTGTGATGGTAATGTAAGTGAGGGATTTCTAATCACTGCTATGTTCGAATTCTTATTAATATTGATACTCTTGTTGATATTATTGATTTTTGTTTGACTACTTTTGGATTGTTTTGTGTCATGTTTGTGTGTCTTTTCAATTGCTTGCTATTCTGAATGTTGCTGGGTTTGGTTTTGGAAATGGAATTTTATTATTATTATGGTACTGTTGTGTATTATTTTGTTGGAATGATTCATTAAAAACAAAACAAAGAATAAAAGGAACAGGCCCAAATTATCCCAAAAAGTGTGCTAAAGCCCGCAAAAAGGTTTTAGTAAAGCGGAATAATAATACTATTGCTAAAGAATAATACCAAAAAATTTAATACATTAAAGGGTTTTGATGAGATATTACACTAATTTGCTTTGTTACATTTGACATAAAGATGTGGATGTTTGATTCCGATAAGTTGGCATATTTTGATTAACCATTTTTAGCACATTTAAAGTACACAATGTAAATTATTTCCCCACATTCTTTCATTTTTCTTGGTCACACCTGGCTGAGCATATAATAATGTACCTTCAATTGTTTCTTTTTCATCTTTAATGTACAAAATGTATTAAAGTGCCCCCCTCTCCCGCATATTCTTTCATTTCTAAGTATGCAGCCCGTAGTGGAAAAAAGTTTGGACACCCCTGGTTTAGCGTGTGAGTGAGGCGAGAGTTGTGGCAACAGTTGAAGAACATGGCCGTGTTATTTTTTTTTCTTTCCTAAACTTAAAGGGGATCTTCAAGAGGACGACATCACCTTGGAAAAATCCCTTAAAAGGAACATTTTTAGAATGGATTGGAAATATATATATATTTTCTGACACACCTCGTACAGTAAGTGCTTAGTCCAGGTTGGCAAAAGCCAGCTGGGGTAGACTCTAGCGTCTTTCCACATTTGTGATTATTTAAGGCGTGGAAAGGTTTTTGAAATCCTGAATGCTAACAGTGTTAGCTTCGACGCAGGGCGAAAAATAACCTGAAGTTTGATACTAATTGCATGAAGGGAATACAGAGGCACTTCCATGTTATTGTTAAAGTTGTGATATACGTTTTAGCCTTTTACTATCCCTGCCAAATAAAAACACAACTAAGGCAGTCCAGTTATTTTTTGAGGTCGGCTCTTTTGTGTGGCGTTGGATTGTGTCGCGATGAAAATTGACATGTAAAATCAAAATCAAATTAAGTGAATGTAAAAATAAAAAAAAAAGGCATTCGGGAGGAAAAAGTATAAAGGATTCCCTTTATAAGTCAGGTGCTAGTGTGTGTGTGTTCCTTTAACTCTGTGTGACGAGCTCGTTACCGCGAGAGGTTTGAGAAGTTTTGTACTGTCGAGTAAGCGTGCCTTCTAAACTACAGCGGAAGGTTGTTATGACATGCAAAAACAATCCAAGTGGAACAAAACCAAAAAAAAAAAACCCAAAACAAATCTGTCAATAAAAGAGGAAAAACAAATCTACACGCTAAATGAAAGCTAATAATATGAAGCTCATGCATTGTGTGTGTGTGTGCGCGTGTTCCTGCCAAACATTCGGAATAGAGAAGGGCATTGGAGTACATTTCTTTAAAGGATTTTCAAGGGGTTGAATATTCTGAACTCCTGTTTCAATGCAGCTGTTGTATTGAGTATAATAATGCTGGAATAGTGCAATGATTCCATCACTGTGCCCATCTCCACTTCTGAATGGTTAAAAAAGATGAGTGGCAGACTAATTTTAGGGAAGATGGTTGTGTGTGTGTGTGTGTGCGTGTTAAATGACCACGAGCGCAGCCACACCCCTGTAAAGTGACCCCTGCGGCCCCTCATGGCTTTTGTGGCTGTCTATGTGCAATCGTGTTCATCCCTAATGAGAATTATTAGTGCATAGGTGAGGGGATGAAAGTACACATGCAGCCTTTTTTTTTTTTTTAGTGTTTTCAACGCTTTCTACTGGCTCACACTTCTTCTCCTCCCCCGCAGCAAAGTGCCCTGATACTAGGACAGGTAAACAAACGACCAGCCACTTAGTGCATACGTGTCACGCCATCTGATGGCGCCACCTTGATTGGCCAATCGGAAATCAATAAGTCTTAAGGGCTGAGCCGATGAGAGGTGCGGTGACATACAGGTGTGCGGCTGCGTTGCAGGTGAGGGGCGGGGACTGTCAGGTACTGAAGACGTCACCTGACTTGTTTTTGTTTTTTTAAAAGGTGCGCTATTAGGGTGTCGTTTTTCCTTGCGTTTTGCTTTTGGATGTCTCGGCCAATGCATGGAGTTTCATGGTGGAGACAAAATGATTTTAAAGTAATAAAAGGTTTAAAAAAAAAAAGAAAAAAAAAAGAAAAGTAAAAATTGGTCAATTGTCAGGTTGCCATGTTTGTTTTCCTGTCCAACATTTCCTGGTGTGCGTGCGACAGATCCTCATCTTCCTCTTGGCATTCCTTGTCTGACAGTTCCATCGCAAGTGAGGTTTCATTTTCTTTCCAGGGGGGGGTGAGGTGGGGTGGTCAGGGACACACACACGCACACACACACGGACGTTCCAGTTCAAATTGGGTAAAGTGTGTGTGTGTGGGGCGGGGGTTTCTGTCGTCGTACTTTGACTAGTGTTGGCGAGGGGGAACATTTTAGTGTCAGCAGTCTGCTCTTGATCAGCAGTGACATGATGATATTTTTTTTCTTTCCAATTGTCATCTTTTAAGCTGTTGATTGTTCGACACCTTGTCAGAGGAACCAGGACTGTGGAGGAGAGAAGACAAACACTTTTCAGTCATGACTTGTCTTGCCGGCTAACTATTAAGCATGCAACTGTGCAGCACAAAAGATATATATACATAGTATTCACAGATTACACAGTTTCCTAACCATAGGGCCATTGATCATTATTAGCGAGCAAAAAAATGATCTGTTTCTCAGCTGTGGTCCGTATGGGTCACAGTGGTGCTCAGTTGTAATACACTTTTCCACCACTCGTGGCACTAATGCATACTTGCCAACCCTCCCGGTTTTACCGGGAGACTCCCGGAATTCAGCGCCTCTCCCGATAACCTCCCAGAAGCAATTTTCTCCCGATAAACTCCCGGAATTCAGCCCGAGCTGGAGGCCACGCCCCCTCCAGCTCAATGCAGACCTGAGTGGGGACAGCGGCGACAGTCTGTTTTCACGTCCGCTTTCCCACGATATAAACAGCGTGCCTGCCCAATCACGTTATAACTGTAGAATGATCGATGGCGAGTTCTTGGTTTCTTATGTGGGTTTATTGTTAGGCAGTTTCATTAACATCCTCCCAGCGCGGTAACAACACACAACAACAGCAGTTACGTTTTCGTCTACCGTAAAGCAGTTCGTCTGCCGTAAACAGCAATGTTGTGACACTCTTAAACAGGACAATACTGCCATCTACTGGATAGCCTCCGGTACACTGAAATTCAAGTATTTATTTTATTTATATGTATAATAAAATAAATATATATATATATATATATATATATATATATATATATATATATATATATATATATATATATATATATATATATATATATATATATATAGCTAGAATTCACTGAAAGTCAAGTATTTCATACATATGTATATATATATGTATATATATATATATATGAAATACTCGAGTTGGTTAATTCTAGCTGTAAATATACTCCTCCCTTCTTAACCACGCCCCCACCACCAACCACACCCCCGCCCCCGGCCCACCCCCCGGAATCGGAGGTCTCAAGGTTGGCAAGTATGCACTAATGACAATATCAAACAGAGGTCTGGAGCTAAAGTCGTAGAGAAAATTCTTCAGCGCAAAAATGATGACTAAAGTGGTAAAGCTGTATTTTCATTGACAGTTTATTTAAGAAACATATTCATTATTTTAATTTTAATTATTCATTTTAGCACAACATAATTGTACGTACATTTATTTTTTGTCAGTTATTTATGAGTAGGGATGATACTCGAAACCGGTTTTCCCGGTTGTTCGATAAGAAAAGAACCGAGTCCTCGGACTCGAATCCCTTTTTGAGAACCGGTACCCGTTATCGAGACCACTATAGTAAAGAAAAAGAGTTGGTTCTTTATTTGAATCCCTCGGAACGAATCCCGTCCCGACCAGAAATGCCCCGTGAGACATCACAAGAAATGACGTCACGTAGCTCAGTCATTAGGCGCAGATAGGGAAAGCAGGAAAAACAATGGACCGGAAAAAGCGCTCCAAGGTGTAATAAAGTTCAAAACAAAAGGTATAATCCAATGAATAACTTTACTGAGAGATTTGAGCAGGGTACAAACACATGACGAACACTTTTACGACCAACCGGAAACATAGCAACCAGGCTAGCAACGCACCTCCTTTACGGCAGCTGTCGCAACGTTCTTAAAGCAACCGCAGCACATACATATATATCCAACATATCTCCCTTTTTTAACTTTTGTTTTTCTTTCCTTGTAAACAAAACAAAATCACACTGTAGATGTGTTGTCTGTCTAATTATAAATAATGCAGACGAGGCGTGTTGGCTGAGTTCTTGACGTTTACTTTCACAGCGTGCTCATAACCTCATTCTTAGCTGCCGGGTGACGACATGCAACAACACTTTTCGGGGCTACCGCGCATGCTCGTCACTCCCGTTGCATGCTGGGTAGTGTAGTTGTTATATTCCATAGCCTAGCTCATAACATCACATCTTTCCCCCTATAAAGAAACAATGTTAACTCAATAAAGTGTATTTCTTTCTTTAGCTTTAACTTTTCATTTTTTAGCATTGTAACCACATTTGCAAACAACTTTTCTCTTCATAGAATTTTCTTTCAATAAAGAAATAAAGTGCAAAAATGTCAAAGCATCATAACAAACAGTTATGTCAAATAGCAGCAGAAGTGCACTTTTTGGAGAGCCGTATTATTTTAAGTTTTGTGCCCAAGGGACTGATTTTATTTAACACTATAGTATTATTTATACACCTATAGTGATCACAGAGACAGGTTGTTTTTGTGTTACTGTATATATTTGTTTTTCTGAAAAATCCCACTTAATATACTTTGGGTAACAACAGTCAATATTTATTTATTTATTTTTTTTTTATTAGGGGGGTAACAGTCAATATTTATTTATTTTTTTCTTATATAATAAAAGTGAGCTTTTGTTAAACCAAATATTGTGTTTTTTTTTCCATATACAACAACCTATCTGGACTCGATAAGAGAATCAATAAGGAATCGGTTCGATAAGAGGATTCGATAATTTCTTATCAAACATCATCCCTATTTATGAGTGCCTTCCTATGCAGTTTTTTTAGGGGGGTAACAGTCAATATTTATTTATTTTTTTCTTATATAATAAAAGTGAGCTTTTGTTAAACCAAATATTGTGTGTTTTTTTCCATATACAACAACCTATCTGGACTCGATAAGAGAATCAATAAGGAATCGGTTCGATAAGAGGATTCGATAATTTCTTATCAAACATCATCCCTATTCATGAGTGCCTTCCTATGCAGTATATTTGGTTTGTACTCATTTTCAGTCATGTGAGCACCCTTTTAGAAAAAAAGAGGACCATTTCTATCAGCACAAAGTACTGCCACGTCAACCCTGAAAGAAAATTGAGAAAATCAAGCCTACATTTTCTGCAATTGGGTGCATTTTTACACTATATTTTACCCTTTTATTTATCTAGATCTTTTGGCTGTCTTATTGACACTTACATGTCCCATGTAATGTACCACATAATTTATTTTTAGCAAATAATTTACTAACATTATTATCACTGAAAATGTAGCGTAGAATTCTATAACATACATGCAAAGAACTCATAAAATGTTTCCCATTTGGCAACTCTATCCTCTGGCCACGCCCCCTCAGGAAATATGCTTCCGGTGTGTTTGCTTACATAGTATAGTATTGATATTTCCTTAAAAAAAACACAGAAATTAATGTTTAAAAACACGGATTTCCCCATTTTCGCAGAAATTTCACATGCCTGTATTTTTCACATCAGCCTGACCTAAGCCTAAGATTTATTTTGGTGATTAATACATGGTGTTGTATTATTTGACAATGTTGCAAACTGTAAGTAAGTTAGCTATGATTATTAAATATGATTAAAATCAAGAGTAGGATTACTAATTCAGTGTTAATGTTTGAGGTGGCCCTGGGCCCCTCTGTAGTGGAAAAGTTGGGCCCCGAAGTCACAAAGGTTAAAAAAGTGTGCCCTAAAGCACAGGTGTGGAAGTTATGGCTGCCCCCTAGAGGGCCGCTTGTAATATATTGTATATATGAATATAAATGTATAATCGCCGTACACAATAGCCTATGCATTTGATAACTATATAGTTTTTACATACACATTGGTGCATAACTTGCTTTGAAATCCTAAATTAAGATGACTAGGAGATAGGTATCTTGTTCAACTTTTTCACTTCCCGTATCCCATACCAATATTAGAGCCTTGAGTGTTGGCCGATACCGATATTAATCCGATATCAGCAGGAATCATACTACATATGGTACATTTATATAAAAAAAAATGTTAAACAACATTTGGAATGAAAACACTTACTTTATGACAGATGTAGAGTGTTATCTATTTTTTTGGTGACACCTAGTGGCCATGATAATTCATTAAATTAAGTTGAATGGTGCAGACACATTTTTTACTGGATACTTTCTTTACAGACTTTGCATCTGTAAGTAATATGCAACTATAATTATTTGATACTTGTTAATATTGACAAATGTAGTGTTTTACAAAGCAAAATTGGTTATGTAAAGACACTTATTGTGCGCTTCATTTGTACTGGGATGTCGGAATTTCAAAGTTCCTTGTCGGAAGTTGGAACTGGAATGCCCCTCGTGGTCGGATTTCATACTCCAAAAGTCGTAGCATTTCCACTGCCCCAAAGTTGGCTTCAAAGACGGCTGCTCTGAATGTAAACAATAATATAAGCTTCTGATTAGTTTTTGTCGCACTAAATGAGCCGTAAAGAATGTATTGTTGGACGTTCATATACAGAAACGTTAGTGTATTTTTTTCATGAGGTGTAGACGTTCTACATTGCTAGCAAAAGCTTATGTGTTTGAACGTTGCAGAAAGAGTGCATATTTTCCCATAAGTTGTTAGTATTTTGAAAGTGCAAGAAAAGCTTTCGTGGATGTGACCATCTTGATTACCGACCTGGTAGCTGGAATGCTCACAACTCGGCTGTGATGTCATTCCCAGCTCAGGCTTCCAATTTCCGCGGTAAATGGAACTCAGCATTATTACTTATGTCTAGCTTGTGTGCTATTGTGTAGCTGCTAGCTTCTAGTAGCCAATAACCTACCATGTTCACTAAAATACAAGAAAAGACCAACCTTGTGTGCTTATTGGAGGACATTTAGATGTTAACTGGCTGCCCAGCTGTGCACAAGTAAACAGGCTGCAAGACTATCTGTACTGAAGATTTCAGATTATTGTATTCTATGCAAGTCAATATCATCCAATACTTGTTATTTTGCTGATATCGAACCACTATACGATATCGGAACACCCCTACGAGCAAATATTTAAATATTTATTCTAACAAAATAAAAAAATGGAATACTGTATATGATAGTATAATAATTGTTGCATGCTCATATAATAATAAAGTTTAAAAATTATGCAATTGCATGCAAGTCATGCAATTATTCTGTTAAATGTGAAAGAATGGGTACATTTAGTTGGAAAAATTATGTTCTTTATTGATGCACATTATTTTGAGGGGCCACATGAAATGATGTAGCGGCCCTTGGGCCTTGAGCTCATTACCTGTGCGCTAAAGCTAAAACATATATTTTTCCGAAATAATGTGCCTTAAAAGTCACAAGTCACGGTAGTACATCAAAAACCGACATCAGTGTGTAAAGGATATCACCACATGGGCTCAGGAACACTTCAAAAAACCACTGTCAGCAACTACAGTTTGTCGCTACATCTGTAGGTGCAATTTAAAACTCTACTATGCAAAGCCAAAGCCATTTATCAACAACACCCAGAAACACAGCTGGCTTCGCTGGGCCTGAGCTCATCTAAGATGGATTGATGCAAAGTGGAAAAGTGTTCTGTGGTCCACATTTCAAATTGTTTTTAGAAACTGTGGACGTCGTGTCCTCCGGACCAAAAAGGAAAATAACTATCTGTTATAGGTGCAAAGTTCAAAAGCCAGCATCTGTGATGGTATGGGGGTGTATTAGTGCCCAAAGCATGGGTAACTTACACATCTGTGAAGGCACCATTAATACTGAAAGTTACACACAGGTTTTGGAGCAACATATGTTGCCATCCAAGCAACGTCTTTTTCATGGACGCCCCTGCTTATTTCAGCAAGCCAATGCCAAGCCACATTCTGCACATGTTACAACAGCGTGGCTTCGTAGTAAAAGAGTGCAGGTTCTAGACTGGCCTGCCTGTAGTCCAGACCTGTCTCCCATTGAAAATGTGTGGTGCATTATGAAGCATAAAATACCACAACGGAGAAACCGGTCTGTTGAACAACTTAAGCTGTACATCAAGCAAGAATGGCAAAAAATTCCACCTGAAAAGCTTCAAAAATTGGTCTCTTCAGTTCCCAAACGTTTACAGAGTGTTGTTAAAAGGAAAGGCCATGTAACACAGTGGTAAAAATGCCCCTGTGACAACTTTTTTGCAATGAGTTGTTGCCATTAAATTCTAAGTTAATGATTATTTGCAAAAAAAAAAAAAGTTTCTCAGTTCGAACACTAAATATCTTGTCTCTGCAATGCATTCAATTGAATATAAGTTGAAAAGGATTTGTATTCTGTTTTTATTTACGATCTACACAAGGTGCCAACTTCACTGGTTTTGGGTTTTGTAGTTGACACTGTGTGATTCCTTTCCCTACTGTGTTGAATATTTACAGAGCTCAGCAGTCCTACACAGTGTAGAATATCAAAGTCATAATGTCAACGATACCACTCGCTGACTCTGGCCTTTTTCTTATTAGCAGCTATAAATAGCAGGGCAGTTGTAGGCAGTAGTGAAAAGGTCCACTGATTAAAAAAGGTCTGATGTGTTGTTACACAGCAGTGGGGGTGAAGACGCCACTCACAGGCTGAGCCGCTCCGGCTTCTGCTGACATTCCATAGGCCTTGACCTGGGAAGCACAACAAATCACTCCGCCATGTTATGCCGACTTGTGCAAACCCCTTAAAAGTTTCCCCAACTCTACCATCCTGCCTCTTTTTTTCCCCTTCCCATGATTCTTTGGTGTTTGTAGACAATTCCTCCTGCTGGCTTCAACTTCCATTAACCCCCTGCTATCTTCCTCTCCCTCCCCATGTAATCCTTGGCAATGGAAAGTGACCCCCCCCCCTTCCCCATGCTCGTCCAAGTCCGACAGCCTATGACATCATGTCTGGTTGCCAGCAGCAACCAGACAGCCGGGACGTGACTGTGGAGTGCAGTGGGCTTCAACTAACTCCCTAGTGCTCGGTCCCTTGCTTTCTTTTCGACAGCCTCCACTCCCTACTTGCACTGCTAATGTCCCGCCACCAGAGCGCTCCTCAGACCACTTTTTTCTCTCCACACCGCTGCAGTGGGGCCAAAAAAGTGCAGCATAACCTTGTTAGGCTCTCTACCAGGCCAACACAGTGAAATATACTCTACATTTACCAGAGCAGAATGTTTGAGGAGCGATCGCAAAGGATAAAAAGCGCTGGAGAACAGATGTAAGCTGTTGTCAGGGGGAGGTAGAGACGAGGGGCGAGACTTTTGGCACGGCGTTACATGTTCATGCGAGTGCTCGACGCATGCTCGGGCACATCTGAATGTCCCCTCTGTGCCAGGGCTACATCTGTGCAAGAGTGGTGCAGGTGGGTTAGGGGGGGGAGCTTGAAAATGCACGGGAGAGCAGCAGGAGGGGAAAGCGTGCTGCGGCAGCCGAGCGGAGCCGTGCCGGGGTGAGGCAGCAGGGGGACGCTGATTGCTTCCATGTGTGTGCGGAGGGGGGGGGGGGGGACGACGACAGCGAAGCCGAGTTGGCTGCAGGCAGGTGTGGTTAGCCCCTAATGAGAAAAGTTGTGTTGGTGATGGAGGAGGCCCAAGACGCTGCAGCCCAGCGGCAGAGCGCAGCCAAGGCGAAACCACAATGTAGTGCACTGGTGGCCTCACACGCTGCACTAATACACACTGTGGGGCCTTGTGGAGATAAATCAACACGGCTGAAGCTCCAACTAACTGGCGCTGTTTACATTCACTGCGGGGAAACTACCGTGGAGCAGAAACCGTAAACCCGTACTGAAACCTGAGGCCTTCATGCACGCACAACATCGATCTACGTAGGTGGGCGATGACCAATTTCTAGCCCATTAGAATATCCCCCCGGTAGGCCTTACGCAGCAATGCCTTGGATGAGGAAAACTATGATGTCAATTCAAACAAGCACCGCGTCTGAACTCATCTTTCTGGGCGACACAACGTCTCGTGAACACACGGCACCAAAAGTAGAAACCGAGGAAAAGTCGACCAACGGGAACTTTCACAACTTTGAACTCGATCACACAGAATTCAGATTAATTGAAAACAGCCAAGCATGCTGGCAGCCATCTTAAAGGTGACTTCGAGCGTGATTAGTTGTGTCCCAATTCAGGGCTGCAAAGGTAAGTAGCGGTAAGCCTCCAAAAAAATGGAAGAAGAAGGTTGTACTGTACTAAAGAAAAGCCTTTGAAATCATCTTCTGAAAAATGTAGAATTGCAGCACAGCTAATGATCTTATGTCAAAAAAATACAGGCGGTCCTCATTATATGGTGTTCTGTTTTATAAACCCACCCCCATAAATTATGAATATAATACTGTACAAACTACAAACGTGAATGCGGTGGAAGAATACGTAGGTGGACTACTGTAATACACAGTCGCATTGCCACACAAAGGAAAATCTTTTTAGTTATTTCTAGTTACCATTCTATCTTTGACCTCCGCTAGGTCTTCCAAGCATGAGGCAGACTCCTCTGGTGGCAGCGCATAAATGAAAAGTAAAACGCCACATTGTCAAACTGCTCGAAGGTCGCTACCATCGTCAAGGATAAAGATGGTACTTTTGATGACAACATGAAAGCTAAGCAGCATAGTGGTCTCATTATTGAGACTTTGTCATCCCAAACAACCACATAAATAAAAGTAATGAGTTGTTTTGTCAAATTATCGTATTTAAATTCTCTATTTTATACATCCTTTATGTGTTGTGTGTACAGTGACTTTAGGTAAAATTGTTATTATTCTCTGTCTTATTTATTAATATTATTACAAATATTACTCCTACCATTTCATGTATTGTTTTTATAAAATATTTTTTAGATTATAATAATTTTTAGTTATTCTCTAGTACGGATGCATCAAAGGTGGCCTTTTTACTCAATGCTCAGTGCCATGTTTTTTTTGTTGTTTTTCCTTTTAAACTGGTGTAAAGCACTTCGTGTTGCAATGTGCTCCTGTATGCAAAGTGCTATAAAAATATAGTTTTGATGATTGATTGATATAAGACCCGACTTACACTAAAACTTACATCACAGTCATATAAGAACGAAACTGGTTTGCAAGCCGAGGACCACCTGTATCTGCTGTGAATAATTCCTACGAGCCCTTGCATACACTTTTCTGAAACACGGCGTCACGGTGTGCACGCTTGCAGCAAGTGATGAGGAAACACAGGAAACAGAGGCGATACAAGAGATGGACGGGTTGGGTGTTAGTTGAATGAGGGAGGCTGGCAGGGTACCTGAGTCTGCTGGGGGATATTCAGAAAGTTGTCCCGTGTTCCGATGCCGACAAACCGGTTGGGAGCTGTGGAGCCTGGCGTGGAGTATGCTACAAACAGAGAGAAACAAGTGTGTACATGCTTTTATACACATGCATACACACCAAAGCTCTATACTAGAGTTTGATGCTCTCATTGTCATTTTTTGTCTATTCAAATGTTCAGTGCATGGTAATAGATCACTGTCAAACAGACTATTGGGAAAAGACAGTTAAGGGCCGGTGAGGCTGATGCGCTCTTAGTCATATGGCTGATTTGTCCGTGTTGCGGGCAACTTAATTGTTATTTCCCTTCACTTAGCCATGTAATCTGTGGTTACAAAGGGGATGCACAGTCTGTAATGAATAGTGCGAACATGAGGAAGCTATTTCAAATAAGTCACTGATGATCCTCAGCAGCCCCTGGCCCGTAATCATACAAAACCACTGAGGACCCACTGTCGACATAATAATAGGGTGACCATGATGGCAATGATGCTCCGTTTACATTTACAGCGGGTGAAAAGGAGCATGTGACACCGGGTGATGATGTCACAGGATCAAATTTAGGGCAGTTTTGTTCACTGGACTCCGGCATGGAACTTGTCCCTGACTCGACTGACTGTGTGATGGGTGTAGGGGATAACAATGACAGGGCATGAGAGACGTTTAAACGTGTTGGGCTGTGTTCATAACTGCAATTACAATACCATTGAGAACTACAGGTGAAGGGAAAAACAAAATGTGAAAAAAAAACAGCCAGGGGGGGGGGAAAGGGTGATATTTATTTATATATGGATATAAATAAATAGTAAAGTGACATGTGGAAAGGGGAGGAAGGTGTGGGGGAGAGAGAGGTTGATAGGACAGGAGGAGAGAAAGTCAAAACAAAAGGACGAGAAGGTGCCCCGGTTGCTCCGTCCAGCGCCCCCTCTTGGTGTGCCTCTCCCGTGGCCCGACTCTTTCACTGCACCTGTTTGGGTGCAACCAACCAACCAACCAACCAACCAACACCTCCCTGTTAAACACTCCTCTCCCCTGCTCCCCCAGTGACTAATTACTACATCATTAAGATGGAATAAATTACTCTCCATACATTGTGACTTCTGTGTTCGTAATTATTGTGATATTTGTGTGAAGGGGACAAGGGGATTGGGTGTGGTAAATTGGGGGGCATGTACGTTTTTCTTTTAATGTTTGTTTGTTTTGGAGTCCACGCCAACTGCCCTAATTTTGTTCCCCTAAAAAGAAAAAAAAAGATAGAAAAAGAAACAAAGAACTGAGATTATATCAAATCAAGAAAAAAAAAAGAAATGAGAGAAAGGGGCGTTCAGCCTCTGTTAGGTGGACATGCAGGGCTTGTGTCGATCAAAGGCTTTTTGGCTACAGAAGCAACGTGCACAGGGCCCAGCTCTGCTACAAAACTACAGAATCCAACGAGAAGAGGGGGGAAGACCACACTGCCTCTTGTGGTGCTAGCATGAAACCCAACACTAGAGAGCAAGAGAAGCTAGAAGAAAGGTATAGGGATGGACGCAAAGGCATGAGCAGAGCGAAAGAAGCTGAAGCTCAGAGTGAGGGAAAGGGATACAGAAGTGATGGAGAAAGGATCTCTGCTACGGCAAAGGCGTGGCATCTGCCCTAACAGATTTGGACCTTCTACTGTGGCCCAGTACGGTCCAACAAGTGGTGTAGCTCCAGGGGCTGCTGATGGGAATGCAGATTGTGAAAATTACTGCAGTAGCTACTGTCAAAATCCCAAATATGTGCATGTTATTCTATCTCTAATTGTCTAAATGGCACATCAAATCTGGGACTCCTACACGTAATCACACCCAGTCAGGAACAATAAGGTCAAATAAGCTAAGGCTTTATGAGGAGTTGGTTTGGATCGGTGTCTATGACAACTCTGTGGGGAGACTGGGGCAGTAATGGGGGGAGTGGGAGTGACTTACACGGAGATGCGGGTGAGCTGAGTCCACCGTCGGTGGGCGTGCTGATGGTTTTAGAGTCGGGCATGGGGAGGGGCACGGGGCGTGCCACTGGGGGTGGCGGGGGCAGCAGAAAGGAGCCCGGCATTTTGCTCTGGCCACCTCCATTAGGCTGCAGACGGACCATATAAACAGGGTGAGCGGGACACACACACCCCCGAGATCACAGGGGGACAAGAGTGACATCCAACACTCACCCAGTGACCCATAGATGGCAACAGCATGCACACAAAAAGGACCGTATACAACCAGAGGAACGACGACACATACACGCACACACACGTAAACCTAACAGTAAAATGATCAGACAGTCCGGTCAAAAAGAATGAAATACATACGAAAAAAAAAGGTGCACAACATTTTGTTGCAAACATTTAGGACCTGATCTAGTTTCTAGAGGTTTGCGTGTATTAAAACATGTGCAAACTTGATAGCACACGCAAAGCTTAGCCACTATATTTGTGGACAGAGGATTTGTCTCTTAAGTGAGCAAAATAAGGAGCTCAATTCATTTAGCGTGTCTGTCTTCATGAATGTCCAGAATATTTGCTGATCATCTGAACACCCACAATACTGAGAAACAAAAATGCAACACAGGCAGTGTGATTAATCAAGAATAAAACTGTACTGCGGCCGCTGTTTTGTGTCTTTATTTAGTACGTCTAGAAAAGACGTGCAAACTGGCAGTGGTGTAGAAATGGCTGTGACAAAAGAGGTGGTTGCGCTGCAGCTCTGTCCTACATATGCTTGCCAAAATGTATGGACTGTCAAAAATAAACATTTTAGACATATCGTCTATTCAACAATATAATTTTATGACATTATAAATGCTGCATGACTTAAACGGCTGATTAAAATAAATTAAATAGATGCATTTCGGTGTCTGCTGCCGTTTATTTTTATTTTATTTTTAAATGGCGTTAATTTTTTTAAATTTAAGAAATATGTTATTATAATATATATCCTATGTGAAAAAATGTCTTGCAATATGCATTTTCTTGCTTTTGGATCATTCCAGACACGTTAATGCGCTGCAGTGTTGTTAAAGTCCACCGCCTCCCCGCAGAGCGCACCGTCAAGTGTGCTAAAAATAATTTCTGTTGTCTAAATTGCCATTCTATATTGCAGAAAAGGTGATATGGATTATTGTTGTGTGCTGTTTGTTCAACATTTTAAAACCACACAGGGCATTACAAAACATAATTGTTGAGGGAAACGAGTGCTTCCATGGGAACAAAAAGCCCGTAGTACATGCACAATCCTCATTTGTTACCCATTGTTCACACAGTCTTAGTAGATCACACGCAACACACCCACTAAAACTACACACAAGTTTATAGTTTGCACACGCTGTTTAGCAACATGAACAATGGATTTTAATTTGTATGTACCATATATTGTTTCCAAAATGCGTCCCGCGGCTCGTTTTCTATTGGGCCATGACATGTTTTCCTGACACAATATACACGTCACGTCCCAAATTAGAACATTACACACACAAAAAAAAGAAGAAAAAAATGCCATCCATCTATCCATTTTCTACCGCTTGTCCCTCTCGAGGTGGCGGGGGTGCTGGAGCCTATCCCAGCTGCACTCGGGCGGAAGGCGGGGTACATCCTGGGACAAGTCACCACCTCATCACAGTGCCAACACAGATGAGGACAACATTTACACACTAGGGCCATTTTAGTGTTGCCAATCAACCCAGGTGCATGTCTTTGGAGGTGGGAGGAAGTCGGAGTACTGTCATGATGACTACAAATTTCTTGCAAGATAAAATATATTTTTGAGTGTGCATAAGGCTTTAGTTGGCATAATAAAAATAATAATAGTAATAATAATAATAATATTGTATTAGTAAAAAATTATAAATATCGTAAGGGGGTTAGATTATATATTACACTAATTTGCTTTGTTGGCTATGACACAAAACTAAGTTGTGGATGGTTTATGGTATTTTTTGTTTTTTGGTCATAAAGAAATACAATCATGTGTGCTTACAGACTGTATCCCTGCAGACTATATTGATCTATATTGATATATAATGTATATATTGTGTTTTTTATGTTGATTTAATAAAAAACAAACAAAAAAAACCACATTTTTAAAAATTTAAAAAAATATATATTTTGTGCGGCCCGGTACCAATCAGTCCACGGACCGGTACCGGGCCGCGGCCCGGGGGTTGGGGACCCTTGGTCTACAGTACACCCAGCATCCTTTCCACAGATTTAAAGGCCTTCTGCAGAGGTCCGGGCCATGTGAGGACATTGAAAATAAAACATAGGTGCTTCTGGACTTCATCTTGTTCCTCCACCATGTATTGTGCAAAAAATACGACGTTCCCTGTGAGTGATTTAGCCTCGTTGTTCCCAGCAGAGCCGCATCACATAGAACGACAGCAGGAATGCAACTGTAATTTCCAGTGTTTTCATGGCCGTTTATGGCGCTCCTCTAAACAAAGTTAAATTTGACCGACTGCGGTTTTGATGCTAACTCGGCCTGAGCTTTTTTTCCCCAGCATGAGCTACATTTATTGCATCCTCCCATGACACTGTGGGGTCAGAACAGCATTGACCACAACACCAAGTTTGGCATCCGGTTTGAGGACGCTGTCGCCAGTGAAATAAAAATAAAAAAACGTAAACACCTTTATCCTTCCTTCATCTCCCTCTTGCAATTTATGTTACACAATGCATCTGTATTCTCAATCCTAAATAGGTTTTTTTTTGTTGCATTTTTTGGAAGTTTTTCAAAGTTGTTAAAAAACAACAACCTTACATGTCTGGCAAAACAACTCACAATGTTGCCATTTGCATGGCAGGCCTGTAGTGGTGCTGATATTCTTGTGTAAAATGACATCAGTCAGTCCGAGAAGTGTCAACATAAACGAAACATGAACTAACCATTGTTTGCACATAGGGGTGTATTGGTACATGTATTCGAATCAGAGTTTTTGGTACTGAACCTTTTGGTCTGTACTGATTTTCTTGACGATAAACATTATGTGAGGGACTGGAAATATAAGCCATGTGTCAAGTCTGTTATAATAATGCAAGTGACCCTTTAAAACGCTATAAACGATAATTTCTCATTAGTATTTTTTACTATTGTAATTGGAAGGTCAATAACTTTTAATTATTTTGAATAAGTAAACGAACAGACAAATAAAACCGATTCTCAATTTCTGTTAGCAAAAATTGCATCTTGAAAAGCAGTTTTTTCCTCAGTGAGAAAAACCAGGTGGGGTGGTTTGCTTTGTTGTCTTTTTTTGTTGTCATCACTTTCGGCACACTGGCTTGTTCGTCCGTGTTGATGAGCTCATGTTGCTCATTCGGTTTGAAGCCAAAATAATCAGGGGACATTTGGCTTTGCAATCATCTTTTTTCCTCATAATTCCTCCAGAAGCTCTCTGCCTGTGGATCCTGTGTGTGTGTGTGTGTGTGTGTGTGTGTGTGTGTGTGTGTGTGTGTGTGAGAGCCAGCGGTCCCACCTCCACCCACCGAGACAAAGATTGTAGATGACTGACAAGAGGGTTCACACCGTTCATTGAATTTTGCTATTGAATAAACATGCTCAGGTGCTAAGAGCCACACAGCTTGGACACCGTTTGAAAGCGAGATAGGAATTAAACAAACACACATGAACATAGCAATGTATCAATCGGCCCAGGCCTTTATAGATAGCAAAAGTGTGTCCTCATGTTCATTGCAAAGGTCCCGTTATATATAGATTACTAAGTTAATAAAGTTTTAGAACCTACGGCAGTTTGCTTTTTGTCACACGTCAACAAAAACAGACCGAATTTTCATAAAATTACCCTTTCGGGTTTAAAAGTTTTTGTCGACCATTTACTGTATTTCAACGCTGACTTAAGTCACTAGGAAGAATATAGTGGATAGAGACTTGATGAGTTTGTCCACAGGTCACCGATGTAAGTGGGTTACACAGTATCATTGTTGTGTGTTATGTGAGGACCTAAATGTTTCTCTTTGTGCTTGATAATAAATTGATCCAACCTAAACAACTGGGAGTACGATACTGTCCTGATAACTAGTGTCCTCAGTTTTGCAGAACGGGTCTATTTTTTTTCAGAAATGTGTAACTCTGACAAAAGAAAAGAAAGAAAAGGAGGATATCCAACACCCTTCTCAATACTTGTTTCCCTCTTGCAAATAACCCTCACACCGTCCCCTCGGCCTTGATCCACTTACCTGTGCACTCGGCTGTCCTGTGCTGTCGGTGCACACGAACTGCACAAACTCCTTAAGCGGGTCCTGGTGGTGGTGGTAGCGTATGGTGGGGTGGGTGAAATAAGGGCTGGACTGCTGGATGATTGAGGAGGAGGGGAAGTGCAGGGCTGAGGCTGAGGCACGGGGGCTCCCTGCAGAGGAGAAGCAACCAGGAAGTAGAGGAAGAGAAATGTGAGTTGGGAAAAACATGACAGCAGAGATATCAAACAGTGCAACCCTACGAGACATATGCTTTAACTAAGCAGCAGTGATTGTGTATGATTATTGGTCACTCAAACCGCTAGTCGTGCTGACACATTAAATCGCTGTGATTATCTGTACTGTGGTTTACCATCCATAGCTATTGTGCAACATGTGGCCACACTCACTTTATAAATCAGACTCCGCCTGGCATCTCTTCACAGACTTTTCCAGACCTATACTGCATGTATGTGTGCTGCCTTTCCATGTGTGCCTCGCAAACCCACACACACACACACACCACTAAGGTACACCAGCCTCACAAACACACTTATTTTATTGGTTGTCAGTGAGGTTTAATCAATCAGCAATGTGCGGCTCTCCTCAGTAGTTTGAAGCTTGACAGAGGATCTCCCCTCGCTCCCAAATGACCAGAAAACACCTCCTGGAGACATTAGTCAGGCAGTCAGGCTCCACTGTCTGTCTCGTCGGCTACAATTCTACGGCTTTGGCAATTTGGCACACCAAACGAGAGAGACAAGCTGCTAGGTGAGGGGAGCCTGGCGAACAAGCATCTGTGATTTTGTCTGTCACCTACTGTCTCTTGTGTGTGTCGCTACTCACAAAGAGTGTCAGTGTGAGTTGGTTAAACTTCTGCCTTTGTGCAGAACTCAACATTTTTGGGTACTTTTGGGTCCACGCATTGGATGTGCTGGCGCGTAATCGCAAGCCACAATGGCGGTCCCTCCAGACGAGCGTAATCAGACAACAGTCTGCCTGGCAGCTCGCCATGTCAGTCCGGTGCCAACAACGGAACATAAACAATCCAGCACTTAGCCCTGAACACTCACACTCTCACACTAGACCTACACAGGAGGAGCTAACCGTTTCAGCGCATCCAAGGCGGGCCATGGTAACGAGAAATATCTTTCCCTGTATGCACGTCTTTCCTTTCACTCCTGTCTTCCTCCAGGCACTTTATACAACTGGAGGCCTCTAAGGGACATTCCATTTGGACTGCAGCCATTGTAAGGCAGACAGTCCTCCGCTGGAGTGTAAATTTACACATGCACACGTGTGTGTCTTCAAACTAGGAGACAACCTGGAAACAAACCCCTTAGCTACCCAGTTTGTTACGTCAACTCGTGATCGAATTTGGAAGCTTTTTTTCTTCATGGTTCAAGACACGTCCTTGGGTGTATTTTCTAAATATACCGCAGGGAGAGCTGAAAGTAAAATTCAATACGCTTCAAGACGAGGGCATTGAGTGCAAATGACCTTTACATGGTAGGTGTGGTTTGGCCACCGACCAAACCATCTCTTTGAGAGTCAAATGGAATGAGAGCGGTGGACGTATTTATGCCTTTGAAAAGCGAGCCCGCCAGCCTTCAGGGACTTGTTGGCAAAATTCAGATACTAGGGTCGTTGGGAATTCTCCGAGCGGAGATGGAGAAACCTTGTCGGATATGCTATTGGACCAAAATGCTCGGAGGACAGTTTGCCCTTTGTGCCTCAATCAAAAGACGTCATTGGGAACACACTGAAGGAATCTATGGCGTTCTGTGAAAATCTGCTCTCATTAAAACTAGAAACAAGGACAAAAGTGAACATGTTTGGAAAAGACGGCTAACTTTGATGCAAACTACAAAAACATATGTAGAGTAATGCGAAAAAGTCTCACACAGCCACTAACTTAGCTGACTGAATAACCTTTTCAAATACTTGGACCTCACAATCAGTAAATAGCAGGATAGCTACAGTTACATTTTGGTGAGGAAAGTAAAATAGTTATTCACAACTTGGCATCAATGGAAGTATCCACTCCCCAGGATTGTAATGGCTCGTTTGTGGGTCAACCGTCAACAAACGAGATTCTTGTGATTACATTTTCTAAGTGGTGTCAAAGTCAAGGCCTGCGGGCCAGATCCGGCCCGTGAATTAATTATCTATGGCCCCCGGAATGATATTTGATTTGTATTAGAACCGGCCAGCAGGCCACAGACACCTGCTGCTGTTTCGCACGCACCAATACTCCATCAGTGTTGGCGTTAGGAATTTTCAAAATGGGATCCATTAAATCATAAAAATGGGGTCCCACAGTAAATTTTTGGGGTCCCACTTTTTTTTATAAGTGTTTTGAAAACAAATGATAAATGTATGCATTATCCTGTTATATCTCACATTCTATATTGTGTTTTGGAAAAAGTTTGTCATAAATGTTACTTGATTCATTAAAAAAAAATAATACAAAAGAAAACACTTTTTTATGCATATGTAAATTTATTCAGTTATAAACATTAATTCACTTTCTTCTTTCCTACATGGATCTAAACTTTACCGGTAAATGTTTTTATTGTAAAATTTTCAGAATGTGTTTGTTCTATTTTTGGCCAAAGTAAGACAAAGAAAACAATCTGAATTTGTCTTTAGTTTTAATGCCATGATTTTAATAGTCCGGCCCGCCTGTGCACAGATTTTCCTCCATGCGGCCCCTGAGCTAAAATGAGTTTGACACCCCTGTTCTAAAGCAACAAATG
The DNA here is from genome assembly GCF_033978785.1 of Entelurus aequoreus. NCBI lineage: Eukaryota > Metazoa > Chordata > Actinopteri > Syngnathiformes > Syngnathidae > Entelurus > Entelurus aequoreus. Next base: position 29,500,904 of record NC_084748.1, read on the forward strand.
TAATAATGGCTTAAGACTGACAGCACTGAGAACGTAGTTGTGGCGTTTGGTTGTGGTGGTTGAGGGCTCTAAATGACGTTGTCTAATTTGCACAATTGGCTATGATGCAAAATTTAGTGTTTGTGTGTGGGTGGGTAAAACGGAGGTTTTGGTTTATGTCTGAAGCAATATAAGGCATTATCTAAGGTTTTATTGACTTCAGTGTCTTGTAGGAATGTGCCGATCTATTGGCCACCGATTTGTTTCGGCCAATTTTTGTGAAAGTATGTAATGGACATGCCTTTTGATGCCAATCACAAACACTAATCCTCTTTGGCTGATACTGTATTTGTATTTAGTACCCTTGCTGACAAGCAGCTAGCACATAATTATACGTCTCCATACAGCGTATAGCCACTCCTCTAAGATGATAATAATCACATCTATTACAGCAAATAAACTGCATTTTTAGTATCTGAATGATCATTATCAAGTATCATTATCATTGGGGTACAAGGCAGAACATGTTACACACCGAGAGCAAGCCAGGCTTGCAAATAGCTATGCTAATTGCTGAGCTTGTTTTAAACAACAACAATAAATAAGCAATGATGTAAGCTACAAGTTACAAGTTAAATGTAGCTAAGCTACTCTACAAGATACAGGGCAAAAGTAGCTTGCTACATTTATATATATTTGACCCCCCAGTATGCATTAAGCTACAGACCCCCATTTAATGACTATGAGCCCACATGTATTATATTAAAGTTAATATAACTTAGAGTGTACAAATTGACCCAATAAACGGTCATTTAGCTGGGGACACCCTACAACTACCTCTAGGGGTCCCCAGACCCCACTGTATGTATTTATCTAGCTTGCCTTTTCTTTGGCCCACTGTTATAATGTTATTCATTTTCTATACCTAGAGTAAAAAGAACAGCATAAATCTATATTTTGACAATAAAAAAACATTGACTTGTGTGTTGTTTGGGAACACTTGGTAATGGTTATGTGCAGTAAAACTTTTCATAACCTCAACTCATCTTAATGTGTGTTCCTAAATGTGTGTTGTATGTCTTTGATGAAGAGAGCGGTTAAAATGTTGGTTTACAGAGTAAACAACTAAAAACTAACGTTTGGGGCATTGTTTTCTCTAAATGCATACATTGGTCTAAATATGGCCAAGGACACGCATCATTGTGGGTTTCCTGCACATCATCTTCATTACTAAAAGTAAAATATAATCTGCAAGTTAAAATTCCTCTGTCATTTTCAAGTATTTTTTTTTTGAGTGGTCAGCTTGAAGCATCCCTCTGTCTCCGACTCCTTCATCGTCATGTGACATGAATGCGTGACTGTTATGATTTTGCTTACTATTTACTTATTACTGTACATAAATGGTACGACATGCTGCATAAACAGTCCCATTATATAGTGTTTGAGCGCAAGGGCGAAAAAAAAACCAGATACCAAATCTTTCCAAATTAAATTGTGGCGCACTGCCACAAATAAATAAATGAATGGTAAACACTGCTATACATCAAGGTAATCGTATGAAAATTTATAAGCCGTATTGACGACTGAAGTCAAAGCAATCCAAACATGATATGAGCATTAGGGCAAAGGCATGGAGGCAGCAATGATACCATGCAATGACAGTATTAAAACACACAAGCACAACGATGGTGGTTAAAAATTTTTATGGATGAAGATAGACTGAAAGAGAGAGAAACTTAGGCCAAGCCATGACGGTAAAATGAACAATTGAAACTCAGCAGTTGGCACTGCGGAAATGAAAAGTTGTATTTTGGTTTTCCTGTTAAGTTTTGAGGTTCCAACATTTGTCAATCCCTCTTTTCTTCTCTCTCTCTTTTTCAGACTATAAAAAATGGCTGGGGGAAGGAAGGGGGGGGGGGTCGTTGCCTTGGTGGTGGGGGCTCTCACCTGGTCTCACTCCTGCCAGCACAGGCAGCGGGTGGTGTGTGAACGCCATGCGGGGGGACCTCGTCTGGGAAGTCAGGGCGTTGAAATCAAACTTCCCCGGCTTCTTAAGTGAACCAGGCGAGGACAGTCCTGGCAAAAAAAAAATAAAAAAATAAAAATGGAATAAACAAAAAAAAAAACAAAAAAAAAAGTGGGGAGGAGAGGGTGGAAAAGAGAGAGGTGGTTTCAATCAATAAATTGTTGCTTATTATTTTAATTTTTTTTACTATGCCACATCATTTCTAATTGCATTTTAGGGGAATGATTCTTTAGTTTTTGGGTGTGAATCAGATGACTCAATGCTGCCTGATTGCCTCATTCACACATATAAGAACAAAAAACATAACTCATGTAGAGAGAGGATTCCCAGCTCCCAACTTTGAAGTAACAGGCCGGGCAATATATTACAAGCATGTCTTCATAAGACAAAAATGGGGGGAAAATGACTGAAGCCAATATCAAGCTGGTCTTTGTTTGCGAGCCAAGGCACATCTGTAGCAATAATAACCTCTCACTGTGCCACTGTATGCTTTCTCCATCTCTTCTGTTTCTCTCGGTTTTTGCCTGTCTTTTTTAGGTGCCAACGCCAAACATGGCCGCCATTATAGCCACAGTCAGCTAGTTGCGGTTTGGCCGCCGCGAGAACCCACAGGCTGGCTGCACGAGAAGAGGGCTTCATTCAGAAATAGCACAAACTGTACAGTATGGACGCGACAGCTGCTGAGTGCGAAAGACAAGCAGACCGACAGAGGAGCTGGGAGAGGGAGAGAAGCACGTGGGAGACATGAAAATATGCGAAGGGAGCTAAGCGAGTGAGAGAGAGCAAAGCTGAACCTGTGAGAAATGCAGCAGTGTTTTTGTTTGTCGATGCGTTGCCCTGACGACACGTATGAAATTGGGATGTCATAAGTTGTTTAAATATGGTTATTATCTGGCGTGCACACTCACTCACACACGCACATACAATGGCTGAACACATAAGCAGCGCATGTAGCAGCATAAAAATAGACAAAAAAACACAAGCTGTCTTCTTCTAATCTTCCTGACGAGTGAGTGATGAAACTTTTTTTTTTTTTTTACGGTTTTTCGGTCTATTTTCGTGGCACCTCCGCATCAAACAGGGCATTAAATACGATTCTTCCTCCAGCTGGATATGTGTGAAAGTGGATGGTGAGTGTGGGGGCGTGCAAAACCTTCCCTCCTGGTGTGAAAGAGTTAAGTCTCAAGCAGGTGGGAGTGAATATGTGTGAACCATTTATGTCTTCAGCAGACATATATTTCTTTTTCATACACATACGCGCGCGCACACACACACACACACACACACACACACACACACACACACACACACACACACACACACACACACACACACACACACACACACACACACACACACACACACACACACACACACACACACACACACACACACACACACACCAACCGTAGCAAAAGTCGGTGGGAGTATTGTACTGTCAGATAAATTCCGAGCGTGAACACAACCTCGGATCCTGCTTCTGACACCAGCAGTTAGTAGCGATGGCTAAGAGACACTAGTACCAATGAGAGCCGCAACTTAAATGACTGAAATTTGAAATACTTTTTAGCAGTACGCGCGAAGCAGTCAATGACGCTGACGACCACAAAGGAAGACGGGGAATCTGCTGACGACTGACATCTGGGCCCTTAAAGTGCGCCGTTACCATCAGGAGGATGTAAAAGAAAATGTCTCAGCACTTCAGAGACGAAGCAGTCTGCCAATCCGGTTTACATGTGCGCTTGTGCCACAACTGCACTCTTTCTCTTCTGGCAAGCCTCGGCGGCGCTCCACTGGCAACCAATCAAGCGCTCCCCTGATGACCCTTCTGTCTCGTTGCACTAACAGGCCTGCCACCAGATGCGCCTCTGAAGCGCACAGACACACTAACAGACATACAATTCTGGACAAAAAAAAGGGGAGGCTTGGTTTGGACGAGTCAAGGAAGGCCAGGAAACTGCTAGGATTGAAGTCACAAATCTAAGACCATCCAATAGGGCCTTACTGTACACATCACTGAGGCAGCGTGGGATTTATTAAACACTCATTTGCAGCTAATACGAAATCATGGGTATTTTGCCTAAACCCCTCCTTCCTTTATCAGCCCCTTGTGGAGCAGATGTCTCCAGTATCCTCCTGGATCCCAAGGCTATACACACAGTCATTCACCATCTGGGACCATGCTTCAGCTGTGCAGGCGCAAGTCTGTGCGTGGAAATCTATGGTGTGTATCTGAATGTGACAGCGTATGAATGTGCCTGGAAGACGTGTGTGTTGTGTGTGGCGATAGAGAGAGGGAGGAGGGAGCTGCAAGTGGACACACACTGAGGCACACCTGTCTGTGCTTGGTGTTGGTTTTTTTAATCTTCTATCCAAGCACATGGTATGCGAGTGTGTGTGTGTTTACATACACTCCCACCTGGAGGGGAATTCCCAGATGAGTTGGCAGGTGGTATGCTTAGGAAAATGGGATACACACCATACCAACAGCCCTTATTGAATAGAATCCTCTCTTTGTGTACCACACCACCCAATCTCTTTATTAACTTGTTCTTTTTAAATAAACAACGCCAACAGTTTTGTAATTCATCAAATTACCTCATGATGGCATTTATTAAGTAAACTGAGCACCTGGTGTGTATCGGGTGTAAGTAATTGAATCGGGACGATGCCTGCATGTGTACAAATGACTTTCCAAATTAATATGATCTATTCATCCCCAAGAGTAATGACAATTGAAGAATTGGTGTCTGGTGAAGCGTACTCTGTCCATAGATGCAACCTTTAGCTCCAGCTTTACAGATACCATGCCACTGCCGCATTAGATGGTATCAGTCAATACAGTTATGTAGTGTTACCAAGCTACTTGATTAAGTGGACCATACCCGGCAATTCATTGAGTTACTATTTGAAATACGCTAAGTGGCTAAAACAGGGCTATTCAACTGGGGGCCCGTGGGCCAAATCCGGCCAGGGAATCACACCATACCGGCCCCTTAGTTCAGGTCAAAACGAGGAAGAAATACTTGAAAAAACAGTTCTGGTGTATACAGGAATTTGGAGCACTGTAAACACATTGGCAGATCCCTGCATTGACATTTTAACCTTACTACCAAACATAGAACACTGCGGTCCAAACTTAAGGGTTACATAACTGAGGCGTTCCTCAAAGCATCCTTTTGAGTCCTCTCCTTTTTGGCACTTACGATTCCATCCATCCATCCATCCACTACTACCGCTTATCCAATTTTTTTTTTTGTAATGGGATTTATGAAACTAAGGTGTTGCTGTAGCTTGTTTATTTCAGATACAGTCAGTAGTCATTTGTTTAACTTATTTAGTTATACTAGTGGTGTTCCTCAAGGGTCTCTTTTAGGTCCTCTTGTTTTGATCATTTCGCCTATTCAACTTGTGGCCCGGGAGTTCGGTTCAAAAAACTTGTGAGAGACTTACATTTTTGCAGCAGATTTCTAAAAACACGAGAGAACTGCCATACAGATGATCTTTGACTAATATATGGATATTCTCATTCATCCAGGTCATTGTAATCTCAGGGCATTCAATCGATTGCAACTGGACTGTTTGGTTTGTCTTAAAAGACATTTAGCCTCTAATCCAACTAGGCTTCATCATTTTATGCTCATAGACTTAGATTGGTCAGATCTGGTCTTAGACTTAAATTGGTCAGATCTAGTCTAGTAGTTGGTACTAAAACACCAAATATTTATGCTCCAATAGCAGGAGTTTATGCCTGGGAAAATCTATTTTAGTGAGAAAAACAACTATTGAGATGCAAAAAAGCAATCCTACTGTCAATGCCAACGACAGTCGGTGTAATTTCCCCTTGTTGGCATTGAGGTATTGCATAGCAAAACAGTCGTTGTGGATCGACCACTAACCGCCCAAAATAGTCAGAATCACCTATGTTAACATTCCATTCAGTTGTAAACAAATGGCACACAAGAGCATCTGTGACCAGAATGTTTCTAACTCCTGTTATTTGTTGGAAGCTAAATTGCAGTCTTTTAGGAATGGTTAAAAGGACAGGGTTGTTATGTGGGAAACAGGTGGTGCCACAGACCACCACCTCTATTCAGAGATGGTTTTTCAACCTGGACATAGATGGCTTCTATCACTCCTCTTTCATACCAGCTGTCCTCCCTGTCCAAAATGTGTACATTGTTGTTCTCAAAGGAGTGCTATTTCTCCTTGAGTTGCAGGTAGACAACTGAGTCTTGGCCTGAAGAGTTCACCCGTCTATGCTGTGCCATACGTCGGCTCAGTGGTTGCTTCGTTTCTCCAATATATGAATCATAGCATTCATCATTACACTGGAGATTGTTCTTATGGGTGTGGGGTGTCCCGTCTATAGGAGGCACTAGTTTCGATCTCAGGGTGTTGCCTGGTTTGAAGTGTACCAAGATGTTGTGTATGTTAAAAATCTTTGTCTAGCTTTTTTGCAGAAAGTCCTAAAACCAACAGAGCGCTCCTGTAACTCTGACAAACTAATTGGGCCAAAATCAAATATCTACGATAGAGGACATTGGTTCTCTGGAATATAGAAAATAAGACCGAAAGGATAAGCAGTCCTTAGCTTTCTGCAAATGTGATCCCTGGTCTAAAGTGTCCATGTTTTTAAACACTTCCAGCAGGGTGTGATATACAGACACACCAGTGGGCAAAGTCATGCAACAACCTCAGTGGTGGCCCTGATGAGCAGCCTCTTAATTACATTTACAACTAAGTGGAGCAAGACCCTCGGAGGCTCCAGTGAGAAACCTAACCAGTGATTTTGGCTGCGTCCATCCCCAGAGTCCTCCCGGCTGTACATGTTTTCAATTAGACAGAAGGGAGAATGGGATGAAAGGCAGCGGCAGGATGCGGGAGGAAGGGTTTAACACCTCTGATCTACAGACGGTAAGCGTCTTAATGAGGGATTTCAAGCCAGGGAGGGACGGAGGGACAGAGAGGTGGAAGCAACGCGGGTACCTTAACACCTGCGGGGGTGGGCAGCACGGTAAGCATGGGCGTTTCAATGTGTGAATGGCTGCCTACGAAGAGGGGCGGCATCAAGTGTGCGGGTGTTGGCGGGCATCTGTGCATGCACATATTATGCATGTGTGTGCGCGCTAAAGCACGACACAGAACCTGTGGAGGTCTGTTTACACATGACTGAGTAACCCTTATGCATGTGTATGTGCCTGCTGCTGTTTTTTCCTTTTCTGGTGACATCTGTCGGTTAAAATGGCATTGGGAGGCCAGACAGGACTTTGGAGAGAAAGCCAGGGATTTTAGGTGAGCTGTGCATGTGTGACAAAGAATGTCCAATTTAAACCGGATAATCCGGAGGAATCCTGCCACTTAACTACAGAGGAAAATGGGGGAAATACAAAGCTGATCAGCATTATCATGACTATACATTGTTTTCTTTTCGTCACCTCACATACAAACATAAAAATATAATATATACTGTTTACAGAGTGTGCGAATAAATAGTACATAAGTGTAATCAATGTTGTTCTAACCATGGTAAGGAAACTGCACGCCATCGTTTTCATGTTTTATCTTCCTCTCCTGCACACTGGCCAAATGGTGCTGCACTGAAAGTGGAGAAGGGTATTGTTAACAACGAGAAAGGAAGACAGCGAGAGAGTGAGACAGGAGATGGCGGAGTTCAGAGTTTACTTCATGGATGTGTTGCAATGGATCGCTGACACATCATTGGCTAAAACTGTGCAGTAATAATACGTTGTTAAGAAGAGCTTAGTTGCTGAGGAGCAGCTTTACTGAACTGTTGTATGGATGAGGTGGAACTAATGATAAACGACACAGAATAAAGAGGGTCATAGCCAGAGCAGGTTACAGCAGTGGTCATGGTTATGTAACATAAAGATTTTGTCATTATGATACTTAATCTGAATCATTGGAACTTGTTACATTCCTATACTATGTTATTATTTATCACCGTTCGTGCAATAAAAATGGAAAAGCCATTATTATATATATAAAAAAAAGAGTTTACAGTCTAAAAAGGTTTCTTTATTTCAGTCAAGTCCATTAGGTGCTGTTTTACTTGGTTTACAATGGACAAATATATATATATATATATATATATATATATATATATATATATATATATATATATATATATATATATATATATATATATATATATATATATACATATATATATATATACATATATACATATATATATATATACATATATATATATATATATATATATATATATATATATATATATATATATATATATATATGCTATGAATTATTATAATATATAGACATACAAATAAAAAACAAAACAAAACAAAAAATATATATACAAACTATTATTTATTCAATTATATAATAAATGAATAATATTAATAATATAATTCAGCAAGTTACTTTGTTGATATCATGACAGGCATTACACAATAATTGAAAGGGGTGTCCCAATACAACATTTTCATTACTGATATGGTTCCGATATTGATCAGATACATATCAGCACGAATCATACATACTTTAATCATTTGGTGTTGTGGTATGTTAAAAAGGCTTAATTAAGTGAGTCCAACAGAGAAAAACGGTAATGCATTCATTATTATAATATAATGGACTTATGCTGTCTTCAAATTGAAGTGCAGTGTCCACAATAGTCAGGATCATTCTGCAGTAAATTGAATGATGCGGACCCATTTGTTACTGGATACCTTCCAATGCGCTCCTACCTTAGGGACGTACCTGTAAGTAATATGTAACAATAATTATTTGGCACTTGTTTATATTGACAAATGGCGTGTTTTAGAATTCAATATTGTTTAATTAAAAACACTTATTGCGTATGTCTAGCTTGTGTGCCATTGTGAGCTTAGCTGTTGTGTAGCTGCTAGCTCCTAGTAGCCTTCAGCCGACCATGTTTACCTTTGTTAAATGACTTCACTAAAATACAAGAAAGGACTAACCTTGTGTGCTTATTGGAGGACATTTCGATGTTAACTGGCTGTCCATCTTTGCACAAATAAACACGCTGCAGCGGTACATGCAGCAGAGCGCATCTGTTTAGAGATTTTAGATGCAAGCCAATATCATCCGATACTTGTTTAATTGCTGATATCCAACCAATATATAAAATCAAATTGGATCGAGACACCCCTAATAATCAATGTATCAAAACTATAAATCAAGATATCTATGACACTAAAGTGCTTGGAGTGTCAATAGGCATAATTTAATAAATGAATAAACAAATTCAATTTTCCTAGTCCAATGAGAAGTATTTTGTGAGAACAAAAAATAAGCAAGTGTTACTGGATAAAGAAAGAACAGTGTAAAAATACAGTACATGAAGGACAGTACATGGAGGAGAATACAACTACACTTATTTGGGTAGCGAGCCAAGGGGTTAGGTTTGTAGTGTATGGGTGATTGAAAGAGATACAACAGGTAGAAAATAGATGTGTAGTGTGGTACCTGCATCCATGTCATTGGGCCACGCGCTGGATTGGGATGAGCTGGCAGCAGGCGAGCGTCCAGGATAGAAAACATCATCTGTGGGGCTCTCCAGCTCACTGTCGTCTAACGACTTCCTCTTGGTAGAGCTGGGGGGCAGAGCGCATGGATATGAAAATTATTTCTTTGATCATAAAGCAAATCAATAGTAAAAATAACTAATCACAGTTTGCTTAGTGGAAACGAAAAGTCTTGGATCACAACCATGAAAAGTACAAGGCGTGAAAAACACAAATGATCAAAGAACAGTTAGAAGTACAATAGAAGCAAACACAGTTAGGACTTGCGCTCTGTGTGTTTTTTCTGTACATATGTCATGAGTTAGTGTGTCTTTGTGTTCGTTAACTACCTCCGTGGAAGGTGTGCGTACAGTTCCACCTCAGACCTAAAGTGACGGTGGGGCGACAAGAGGCCAGAAGAAAGGAAAAGACAATTTAAGAAAGACAAAGAGGAAACGCAGAGAGACAGCAATTGTTCACAAATAGCACTTTTTTCCACTGCTAAGTAGCATTTTGGCTTGGCTTTCCACTTCAATGGAGTACAGCGAGAAGTTGCGAATGTACCACACGGCGTTAAACGCATCAGTTAGAACTAGTCACAAGCTACTGAAATAGGGAAGCATCTGCATTCAATGTGGTTGTTCTTTAGCGGACACATTTTATCCAAGAGGAGACAGAGAGCATCACGAAAGGGGGACTGCTGCAACTAAGTGAAGACTGTGGAGTACAACACAAGTTAATGTTAGCATGTGTGTTTAATTGAGTCATTTCTAGTCACGCACCAACAAATGATACACTAAATTACATGCACTAAAAACAATTTATGCATATATTTGGCTTGAAAACAGCTTTCTAAAACATGTTAACACCTTAATTAAATTGTGTTTGAATTTTTAAAGGTTAAATTAACATACCTAAATTATGCAATTGGAAACCAGTTCCCTCCTGCATGTATAGTTTTTGACTGAGCTAGCGTCCTAGTGAGCTTTCTACGCATGTGCCAGTTTCTGTGAAGGACCATGGCGTCGTTCCTAAAGGGGAGCTATGATGAATTTGTTTTTTCTGAGTTATAAATGTTGTTACAATGTTAGATCCTCGTGTTAAACAATGCCAAAGCGCCAAATCATGAAATTAATTTCGACGTAAGCTTACATGCAGTTTTGGCTGCCTTTGTTCGTAGCGTTTTGCAGACTGTCTATGTCGTGACATCACAGCGAGGTGGACACACTTATTTAAACATTATGTCAAGCTCTCTGCCAGAGGGGGAGGAGCTTCCTCTCCTTTGCTTCAGGCTATGAGGAAAGTATTATTTTCATCTAATCGTGGCTTGCACATAACAATGACGTGCGACATGTAGTGACATAATTGCTAGTCTGAATTGACCGGGAAAACTTATATAGTGTTTATTAAATTTATTTTCGATTGTGTCTGAAACAAAATAGCGGTGACTACTAGGGATGTCCCGATCCGATATTTGGATCGGATCGGTCGCCGATATTTGCCAAAAAATGCTTATTGGCAAGGCATGGGAAATTGCCGATCCAGATCCAGTTTTAAAAAAAAATTTCGATCCGTGTTTTCCAACGCACCGATTTAAATAATACATTCCACTTTTCTGCTGCTCCCTAATTTCTGTTCCACATTTTCCAGCACACCTTCAACACATCCACAGGTCTGTGTCCTAACCGTTAAGACGGCCATGTGAATTAAAAGTTACCGGTAAAAATGTCATGAATCGATCCGTTGTGGTGAAGAAGGAGCTGAGCCGGAAGGCAAAGCTCTCAATTTACCGGTCGATCTACGTTCCCATCCTCACCTATGGTCATGAGCTTTGGGTTATGACCGAAAGGAGAAGATCACGGGTACAAGCGGCCGAAATGAGTTTCCTCCGCCGGGTGGCAGAGGAAACTCCCTTAGAGATAGGGTGAGAAGCTCTGCCATCCGGGGGGAACTCAAAGTAAAGCCGCTGCTCCTCCACATCGAGAGGAGCCAGATGAGGTGGTTCGGGCATCTGGTCAGGATGCCACCCGAACGCCTCCCTAGGGAGGTATTTAGGGCACGTCCGACCGGTAGGAGGCCACGGGGCAGACCCAGGACACGTTGGGAAGACTATGTCTCCCGGCTGGCCTGGGAACGCCTCGGGATCCCCCGGGAAGAGCTGGACGAAGTGGCTGGGGAGAGGGAAGTCTGGGCTTCCCTACTTAGGCTGCTGCCCCCGCGACCCGACCTCGGATAAGCGGAAGAAAATGGATGGATGGATGGACGGTAAAAATGTCAGCTGTCTCTGTGCGATATAGAAAATGACTATATCGTGATATTCGAGTATACGTTCTCACGCAGTTGCTTTTAGCTGCTGGCATTACACGACAGGCTCTTCCCACTCCTTCTTGTGTCTGTTTCTCACAGACAGCAAGCGCACCTTCTTACACACGTCACATACTGTCACATCACACGTCACATACGTATACGCACTCTCCCAGCAGAGAGGTAGCAGCATGGCTAACGTTAGCTGTGATGCTAGCGTAGCCGTGTAAGCGGTAATAATGAAGGAAGAATTAATTAATTCCCAAGAAAAACAGCAGAGGGTCCATCGTCTGGTGGTGGTTTGGCTTCAAGTGGGAATATGTCGAACAGACAACCGTAATTTGTCAAGTGTGGGGCAAAAGCATTGCTATAAAAAGTAGCAATACTGCTAATATGTAGCATCATTTGAAAAGTCCCCCTGCTAGAAAATAAAGAGTGTTTGAAACTCCGCACGTCAACATCTCCATTGTGTATTATTCAAACTCACCTAATTCAGCTGGTTAGTTGTTATCAAGAGTACTAAAACCCTTTTCAACATGAATCTGACAACTAAGTAGGCTAAATTACTTTAAACTTTAATACATGCTCGGATAAGGCCAGTATCGGCCAGAATCGGTATCGGATCGGAAGTGCAAAAACAACATCGGTATCGGATCGGAAGTGCAAAAACCTGGATCGGGACATCCCTAGTGACTACTTCAAGATACATTTTCAAAAGATAATTTATGATACATGTGGAGAAGGTGGGGCTTGGTTTAATTTGCAATCTGGTACCGGGACACAATAGAACATCTTGCAGATACTCAAAAAAATGGGTTATAAAGGTGACTGTGGAGCAAAATTTACAGTAAAGCTTATCTAGTACAAATGATCTGGATGACAAAAAAGTGTTTTGAATGCAGATTAAAATGATCATAGGTCCTTTTACCAACTTTAAATTTACAAGCAAGAAGATGAAGCCGGAGTTAGGGGGACTGCTTACAACCACAAGCAAAATAAAGACACACAATATTAAATAAGTTAACATTTAAAAAAAAAGCTTATAAAACCTACTTTGTTTGATACATGGCAGAATGTTCTCCAAGATAACATGAAGGATGAGCGCATCACACAGCTGCATTTTAACACCATAACTCTGTTATCAGCTTGGCACACTTTAAAAATCGGGTTTACCACTAGAAATTGGACTTTGCTCGTCCTGGTTTTGCCACTAGAAGAACAACAAAGCAACTGGGCAGTGTGGGACTCGGTACTATGCAGTGGAAAAGTGGCTTTTCAAGAGGTGAGCACCTAACAAGGACAAGTGGTTAAGAGCAAAGGGTGAAGAAGACTTCTAAATCAGGCAATGAAAACACATCCAATCAGCACATCACACCCTACTGTTGTCTGCACGCCCTATCCTGGCTGGGAGCACGTACCTGGTGGAGGGAGGGGAGGTGAGGGAGCGTCGCCCCAGGGCCACTTGGTTGATGTTGTAGTAGCTGGGACTGCTGTCCAGGTCAGCCAATGAGAAGTTTGGACCTGACGCTGTGGCAACAGGAGCTAACAAGAAACGAGAGGGGTGAATTAAGGAAACAGAATGACCAATAAGAATCAGTGGTGATAACATTAAAGATTTGGAATTCTATCTTATTTTTTTGCTTTTACATTTTGAAATTTGTGGAGGAGGAGAAAATAATTTCATTATAATCTTAACACAACTTCCACACAGTTTTGTGAAAGCATTCAAAGGAAGTACAAATAATCCACTCAATGTTGGTGTGGATCCAGAAAAGGGTGTTTTACATTCTTTCTTTTTTTTTATTGCAAAATTTTTGTAGATTTAGGGTGGTAGGTGTGAATGCACCCTTAATTTGCCAGTAAATAGTGGCTGATAGTGATATACAATTCCAGCATAGGTGGGTATCTACAGTATGTACCGGTAGGTGTACAATTTGGTGCAGATTCAAACAGGAATTTTGGCAGACTATTTTATTGTCGATATCTATTTTTCATTCATTGTGTTAATGTTATTTTTACTTACTTTGTGAAACTCTGACAAGCTCGGCCACGTTCCAAACCCCTGAGGTGACAAAGCAGTCTTGGAAACTCAGGTGTCCTGTGGAAAAGAAAAATATATTTTAATTAAATAAAATAGAAATCCTGAATTATGTGTTGTGTGGATCATATCTTTCAAGCAATTTGGATTCATTAAATGCATATGCTTGGAATATATACTATTAAATATACACAATTAATTACCTGGTATTTTTTTAAATCATATATATGTTTAAGAAATGTAAGAATCCATCTCTGAATGTTCAGAAGTCCTGTTTCAATGCTTTCTAGAGGAGTTTCCATAGCAGAAGTGTGCAAGGATGAAACCTTTAGATGATGTGTTTTTCTTTGAGCCAAAACTTGTTGAGATTAAATCAACAGCGATTCTGGTGGTTGCAGACAAGTAGTGCACTACATTTTGCTTTAATGGCTTAAGGACATAATTAAGCAACTATCAATTCCACACAGTTGACAGAATTCTGAAACATCTATTAAATGGATATACAGTGTGTGTGTGTGTGTGTATAAGTCTAAGTCTAATACTAACCATTGGGTGGTGGTTTAATGTCTGTGTCTCCTTGCTGGCTGGAGCTGTCTGATTGTCCAGATTCTGCAAAAAAATTGAGAAACAGGGTAGAAATGGTTAATATTTGTGATAAAATAGCTTACTTTTTATGGCCACATATCCATAAGCCTAAGTGTGATACAAAAGGTGTGAGATGAAACAAGATACATTTACAGTATGTGCTAAGTTATGATGTGTTAATAAAGTCAAGCTTAAAAAAAATACAATCATCAATGCACCTTCACTCAGCAAGAACTGAGAACAACCTTTCCTATATATATATATATATATATATATATATATATATATATATATATATATATATATATATATATATATATATATATATATATATATATATGTATGTATATACACATACACACACATATATAAATATATTTACATATATACATACATATACACAAACATATATACATATATTTACATATATACATATACATTATATATACATACATAACCATTATATATACACATATATACATATACAGTACACATATATACACACACATATATATACATACATATATATTAGGGCTGTGAATCTTTGGGTGTCCCACGATTCGATTCAATATCGATTGTTGGGGTCACGATTCGATTCAAAATCGTTTTGTTTTTTTCCAATTCAACACGATTCTCGATTCCAAAACGATTTTTTACCGATTCAAAAGGATTCTCTATTCATTCAATACATAGGATTTCAGCAGAATCTACTTCAGTCTGCTGACATGCAAGCAGAGTAGTATATTTTTGTAAAAAGCTTTCATAATTGTAAAGGACAATGTTTTATCAACTGATTGCAATAATATAAATTTGTTTTAACTATTAAATGAACCAAAAATATGACTTATTTTATCTTTGTGAAAATATTGGACACAGTGTGTTGTCAAGCCTATGAGATGCGAACTTAGTGTAAGCCACTGTGACACTATTGTTCTTTTTTAAAATGTTTTATAAATGTCTAATGATAATTTAAATGAGGGATTTTTATTCACTGCTATGTTGAAATTGTACCTAATATTATAATAAATAAATGGGTTATACTTCTATAGCGCTTTTCTACCTTCAAGGTACTCAAAGCGCTTTGACAGTATTTCCACATTCACCCATTCACACAGACATTCACACACTGATGGCGGGAGCTGCCATGCAAAGCGCTAACCAGCAGCCATCAGGAGCAAGGGTGAAGTGTCTTGCCCAACGACACAACGGACGTGACTAGGATGGTAGAAGGTGGGGATTGAACCCCACTGTTGTTGATAATATTCATTTTTGTTTCACTACTTTTGGTTTGTTCTGTGTCGTGTTTGTGTCTCCTCTCAATTGCTCTGTTTATTGCAGTTCTGAGTCGGGTTTGGTTTTGGAATTGGATTGCATTGTTATGGTATTGCTGTGTATTGTTTTGTTGGATTGATTAATTAAAAAAAATAATAAAATAAAATAAATAAATTAAAAAAATAAAAAATAAATAAAGAATAAAAAACGATTTTTTAAAAATGAGAATAGATTCTGAATTGCACAACGTGAGAATCGCGATTCTAATTCAAATCGATTTTTTCCCACACCCCTAATATATATGTATGTACATACACACTGTATATATACAGGCACACATACTGGAAAGCTTGTTCTCATCTCCCTGCTGAGTGAAAGTGCAATGATATACAGTGTGCTGTTATGCCAATAAGTATCTTACGACGCAATCATATCCCTCGCCCTAATCCTATTTAATACCTTCTTGCTGCTCGGGATTTAGTCTGCATAAACAGAACACCTTACGTACGCACGCACACACACGCACACGCACACACACACACACACACACACACACACACACACACACACACACACACACACACACACACACACACACACACACACACACACACACACACACACACACACACACACACACACGCATACGAACGCGCACCCACACAAGCATGTGCACTCGCAATCTGTTTTCTTCTTCTAATTTCTGTTTCATAGCCGCTAAAACAGACTCTGGAAAATAGCTGACCACGGGAGTCTGGCTACGCCTGTGGATTTGAAGCGCGTTTTGTTTTAGTCGCGACAAAAACTATTCGCCATGGGGGCCAACAAGCAACGCTAATCTATGTACACACACACACACACACACACGTTTGCGCACACCTGTTATGACTGGCCTATGAACGCTATCACATAAGTGGGCCAGGTCTTGGCAACAAAAGGACAAATTAAGAATGGAGAAGCTGCATGGAGTGTTTGGAAATGTGTGAGTGTGCGTTCATATTTATGGTTATGTAAAAATGGACCATGTGACTAGGTTTGTACGTGGAGGAGAACAGGGTGATGTCGAACGCTATTGGCCATCAACGCAGATCGAAGTTGCTAGCAAGCTAGCTAAAGGAGGTGTTTATCCACAGGCTGTAGGTGATAACAGAGCACACAAACTCTTGCCAGCAACACTTTCCTTGCAGCCACTCTAAGCCACAGATTAGCCTACTGAGCAGGAAAAAATAACAGGCCTGTCTCGCTGCCGACGAAGCCTTCCACAGAGAGAAAGAAAGAGAGGGAGAGAAAAAGAGCGAAAGACAGGCGAGAATGCAGAAAAGCAAAGACACCGCGGTTCGGCTTGCTGCGCTCATGCAGAATCCCTCACTCTTTGCTGTCTCCCCATCACGGGCTGCATGTAATCCTGGCAGCCATCTTAGAGCTTGGCAGCCATCTTAGCATTGGCGTTAGCTCCACATTCCAGGTAACTGACGGCACTCTCTCCAAACACACCAGGCTGCGCACGCACCCAGATGCATTGAAAAAAAAATAAAAACTCAATACGCGGATAAACACTCAAGAGTAAACATGCGACTGCCAATGAAAGCTGTCGAGAAAACAACCCGACTTCACTGGACGTTTACTGCCGTGTAGTATTTCGCCACGGGGCTCCACAATGCTGTAAACATTCCAGTTCTCTCACCTTGGATGCACTGTTTGGATACAACAGTGTGTGTGCCTGAGGGGTATCTGTGCATAACACTGTAATTAGTTTCTAGAATTAGCCAGATGTAGCACTTGACTGCTAGGCCACGATCACTTTCACTGCTAAGGAACACAGTCATCATTCTGTTGGGCCAAGAAGTGTTGATGGGGTCTGCTGACTGTTTATCACTTCTCTGCCAGTTCAAGTCTGTAACAGCCACAACCCGTCTAACCTCGCATCCAGCCCTTTATCTTGCCGCCACAGACCCCCAAAGCTTTGCCCTCAGCACCTTCAATCATAGCTCTGCAGGCCCCTCAACCTCAAGTGACCTCCCCGCTAACGTCAAACCTCTCAGTGCCACACTTTGTCTCTTCAAACCAGCAAATTATGATTATGAGTGAAAGATAAGGGGGCAACATTTTACAATAGATAAGAATAACCACTAAAGGGGTAAGACCGGCATGTTATTTGCCCATTTGGTGAGAATAGTTACATGTGAAATGCCTCGAATGCTTGAAATTGGACTAACCATGCACCTGGGAATAGGTTGATTGTCAACATTAAAAATGGTCCCTATTGTGTGAATGTGAGTGTGAATGTTGTCTTGTCTATCTGTGTTGGCCCTGCGATGTCCAGGGTGTACCACACCTACCGCGCAAATGCAGCTGAGATAGGCTCCAGCATCCCCCGCTACCCCGAAAGGGACAAGCGGTAGAAAATGGATGGATGGAAGAACTGTTTGCTGTCAAATAAATGATAAATGATAAATGATAAATGGGTTATACTTGTATAGCGCTTTTCTACCTTCAAGGTACTCAAAGCGCTTTGACAGTATTTCCACATTCACCCATTCACACACACATTCACACACTGATGGAGGGAGCTACCATGCAAAGCGCTACCAGCACCCATCAGGAGCAAGGGTGAAGTGTCTTGCCCAAGGACACAACGGACGTGTCTAGGATGGTAGAAGGTGGGGATTGAACCCCAGTAACCAGCAACACTCCGATTGCTGGCACAGCCACTCTACCAACTTCGCCACGCCGTCCCCAAATAAATAGCGTAACACATTCAGCTATGGTTGACATATTCGGTCGTCAACAAAACCATAATAGTCACATTTGCTCGTGACTTTTGAGACTGGGGATCTAACCGCGGTATTGCGGTTTTAAAAATAATGATAATAATAATAATGGATTAGATTTATATAGCGTTTTTCTAGACACTCAAAGTGCTTCACAGAGAAGTGAGAACCCATCATTCATTCACACCTGGTGGTGGTAAGCTACTTTCGTAGCCACAGCTGCCCTGGGGTAGACTGACAGAAGCATGGCTGCCAGTTTGCGCCTACGGCCCCTCCGACCACCACCACCTAACATTATTCATTCACCAGTGTGAGCGGCAAGGGTGAAGTGTCCTACCCAAGTACACAACGGCAGCGATTTGGATGGTAAGAGGCGGGGAGCGAACCTGCAACCCTGAGGTTTCTTGCACGGCTGCTCTACCCCTTACTCCTGTCAGTGTTGTTTTTTCTGGCGCTATTCAGGGGCTTGTCTGAGAAGTTAACAAAGCTCCCATGATCCCCTGCGCAGTGCAGGCGGGCAGAGCGGAAAACTATTGGAATCTCCTGATAAGTTCAAACCAGAAGAAGGGATGCATTGTGGTTTGGTGGTGAGAAAAAAAACGATCGAGGAGAAAACACGTTGTTGGAGTCTATAATCAGTCCAATGAATGAATCAGTAGACAGGCAGTTATGTCCTTTTGGTGTAAGTTCTCATGTGGACACATGCAAAAACAAGTTCGCAAACACTGCCACACCACGACGTCTACAGCAAGTCGGGGAATACGAGCATTACGAGAAGCTACTTGATGAACCATCCCTTGAAAACAATCCTTGGTAAACTAAACTGAACATTTTTTTAAAACCATTTGTGCACATTTGAAAAAAGGTGCATTTTTGTGAAAAGGGAGAGTTTTTTATTATTATTTTTTTTTAATTGGGTTTATTTGATAGGGACAAGTATGTTTCATGAGCATGTGTTACATACTTCAACATTATAGCCATGGCTAATTCTCAATGTCCGTCCCTAGTTTTTGAGTTTGCCAAAACCATAATTTTCTGTAAAAACGAGCGTTAATGGAGCTAACAACACTATGAACTAGGGATGTAAGGATACATTGTATTAATGATAACCGCAGTAAAACTCCCAATGGTTAGTATTACCATTTTAAATTAAATGATCGAAAAGCTGCCCTTTGATTAACTCACGGCCTGACTGGCTCCAGCTTGCTAGTTTAAATGCTAACATGAAAACAATAGATATTAACGTCTTTCCCCATTAAAAAACAACATACCCCATTCAGTATCATGAATCAATTTAAGCGGACCCCGACTTAAACAAGTTGAAAAACTTATTCGGGTGTTACCATTTAGTGGTCAATTGTACGGAATATGTACTTCACTGTGCAACCTACTAATAAAAGTCTCAATCAATCAATCAAATCTAAACGTATATAAACACAATACTGTCTGAGCAACTAAGCTATTCAACTGTGTACATTGAAACTACAAGCTGTACTCTCTTAAAGGAACAAGAGAAAGATATGTTTTTACGGTGCTTTTAGGGACTGCTGGACAAAGTAGGATGGCAGAAATAATAAATAATTATGATAGATTTGATTTGTTACACACTTTTCATTGATATAAATCTTAAAGGGCTAAAATACAAAACAATACTTAAAATAGTACAATTAAAAACAGATAAAACACTAAAAAACACAAAACATGCAAAATAGTGGGTTTTCAAAAAAAAAAGTCTATTTTAGTTGTTAAAAAAAAATAAAAAAATTGGTCAGACAATTTCAGTGTGTGTATAAGTACTTTTTGAGCATTTTCAACAGTACCACAATATTAAAGACAACTGTGATAAATTTGGTCACAACAACTGTGATATGTAATGTTCATATTGTTATATCCCTACTCCAAACCCACATCTGTATAAACAGACTGTTTTTTCATTAAAAAAAATTAACAAAATGTCACTTAATGCCAACAAAAGCGGTTGACCATGTATGTCCACGTCAGCTTAAGTGGGCACTTAAAAAAAAAAAAAATAAGAGTGGGGGGGGCCAACACTGCGGACATGACTTGTTGTTGACATAAACGGGGTCATCCTAGACAGGTTCCAATGTATAGATGGTAACATTGGTAATGTAGTGGTTCACACTGCTGATATGCCGTCAATAATGGAGTCACAATTGCCCGGCAACTGAATGGAGACCAGTCTAAGGTTTTGCACCAAGGGGCCGATTACAAGCGAGAGTTTTTGACTCAGAACTGATAAAAACAAACCAATTGTCATAGCGCCATAAAAAAGCCTTGTCGGTGTATGCGATAAAAACTAAATGTTAAATGAAAATGTTGGATCTACTGTCAGTAATTGATAAATATTAATACCTATTGTACGTCTGCAGCCGCGTAAAATGAGTGTAAAATTGTCTTACACCTTTGCGTCTCTGCGCATTTCATGCAGGGTGGCAAGGCTCAACAACAGGGTTACATTCCTAAATGAAAGATTCTACAGACTACTGTACCTCCCACTGTCAACTTTCACATATTTCTGCGGCTTTTGGCTTTATCAGTTCCATCTGTACTGCATTTTCCTCCCCCATCATTTTTTTTTGGCCATGTGCGACATATGGTCCTCGCTAAGGGCTTTCATTCCTGTAGTTTTATGACACTCAAATAATATTTTGGAAACTACAGTACTGTACTCTGAATCATGAAATTAAATAAACCCATATTTGATCTTTTAATAAAAGCACCAACCCCAATCTATTTGTTGTGGATTAGACTTGGCTAAGTGTCCTGTTATGAGGTTGGTGTTAAATGACTGGCGTGAAAGGTAAGAGCGAGGTGTCAGTCTGTCAACTGAACTAAAGCTTCTATGGAAAGAAACATATTCAGATTAAAACCCATTGAACACTAAAATGCCCAATTAGCCACCCATAATCTTTACCGCTTGTTGCTGTCCAGGGTCTATTCCAGATATACTGTATAAAATAGGGCTGTCAAAAATAATGAGTTAATTAATGTGATTAATCACAAAAAAATATTGCATTAATCATGTATATAAACAGATTAATCACGCAATTAATTTTGATCGAAGATTCTTCTTTACCTTAACTGTAGATGGTTACTTGAAAGGTGGCACGGGTTGTTATATGGTCAGTGATCAGGTCAATGCATACATCAGTGCACAGACGAGTGAGGAGACGCCGACTAGTGTGCCTGCTGGCAAATTTCACTTCACAATAAACCCAGACTGGACTTTAGATAAAACTGTTGCCAAGTTTTGAGCAAATTAATAACGTGTATTCAAGTAAAACCCATATGCAAGTAAAACATTGCATTTGTGTGCAAATATCAGGCTCTTTTTAAAGTTACCGCAAATACCGGACTATATGTCAGGAACTGCTGGTGTTGAACCCCAAGATGCAGAGATGGCAGGCGTAGCGCAGGAAAACATGACTTTAATGGGATAACAGGAGACAGGATAAACGGGAACAGGAACCAGGAAACGGGAGACAGGAAACAATCATCGAGCAGGAGGGTGAGGCAGGCATAAATAGCAGCCAGCTGATTGAAAAGAGGTGTGGACAGGCTGCCAATCAGCGGCAGGTGAGGGGAAATAGTGCTCAGGGAGACAAGCAGGAAATGGAACTAAAATAAGAGCACTGACAGGAAATAAACACCAACTAAGGAAACATAAAAAGACGTGAATGTGACAGATCGTCACACTATAAGCAGATTTTTTTATTACGCTTTTAACCCTGCGGCTGATAACCGGTGCTGCTAATTTATGGATTTATTTTTTTCCGCTGCCGGCCATAATGCAAAGAGTAAAAAAACAAAACAAGCAAAGACACTGAAAAGGTGTGTTATTGATGTGTTATGGCGCCATCTTTTGGAGTTCGCTCACTGCAGATGCTGCAGTGCTCTTCTGTTTACGACTTTCAAACGAAAGTACAAGTGCCGTTTCGTCTTCTAGTTGTCAACAGCATTTCTGCTTGTGTGATTTCTTCATTCATTACTCCATTCAACGTTTGTAGGTTTTACAACATAACTAAAACAATTCTTACGTACTAAATCATCCCATATGTGATGTCTTTCGGAGTGTTTTCGTGCATATTTGTACATGACATCGTAATGCAATTCATCTATTTCAGCGTCATTAGCATCAGCTAATATGCCAAAACGTTTACGAGTGTCTATGTTAGTATTAATAATTTACAATGGCATTCTTTTTGTATTGTTTCAGTTTCACAAATTCACCAAAACGTCACCGTGGACTTACTAAGTCTGTTAAGATGATTGGAGAGCTAGCTTCCGCAGTAAGTGAGTCCATGACGATGACATCTGTTTTGTTTGATCATCCGTTTTACTGCCCTGTTACAGACACCGTTTGGAAACATTTTCAATAGTGTAAATAAACATTAACAACATCTTTCTGTGTAAATAACTAATTCCACAACAGCTTATAGTCCGATGCGGCGAATATATGGAAACATTTTCTCTAGTGGGTGCAGCTTGTATACAGGTGCACTCTATAGTCTGGAAAAATACGGTAATTTAGAATATGCAAGCGAGTAATAACCTGTGATTAATCCAAATTCAAAAGTGTGATTAATCTGATAAAAAAAATAAATTTGACAGCACTAGTATAAATATGTTAAACATATGCCCGTAAACAACAATAATTAGGTGTGGTAAGAGAAATGTGAGTGTGTTTGCCATCTTTGTATGTTGTCGGAATAATATTTACGCTATAGGTAATAATATAACATGTTTTATTTATCTTTTTAGATGTGCAGTAATGTCACAAAAATAACCTGCCAGCTGTAATAGTAATAATGTTGTATTTGCAACACAACACTAATATATTGTCCAACTTCCAAAGTGCAATCATGTAAAGTTTGACTTTGTCCCGCATTTGCGTGGGCATGTGTGGTTGTGTTCAATGACTCTCCTCCGCATTGGAACAAATGTCATCTTGTCTTTCCCCTCCTCTTCCTCCTCCACTACGCTCTTCTCCTCCCCAAAACACAGGATCACGCTATACAGCCTCCCAATTGGGTCTCGCTTAAGAGGTTTATCGGTATGTTGCTAAACATTCTGACCTTTTTTTTAATCCTTAATGCGCTTAAAATGTACCAAAACCTCCTAATCCCCCTGGCTATCCCACACAGATGTTCACCACGCTCTTTTATTGGATGTTATTTTAATTATTTCTCCATTTTTATCTATATGTGTGTATTTTCTTGCATATCTGAAATGCATTGGAGTGTAACTAACACGGATGCCAATAAACAAGTTACATTACAAGAAGAAGCTTTGTATTGTCATAGCACAAATACAACAAAATTCAAAGTTTGCGGCTTCACTCTATCGCACATTTTCGTGAAAGTTTTTGGCCTAAATTAAGCATTTTAAAGCATTACAATGTCTAAATTAACTACAAATATAAATTCTACAGTAGTGTTTGCCACTAAATGAGACCAAACCAATCAGTGTGCGCGGTTTAGTATTGTGGCCACTGATTGGCTCAGCCTCAGAAAGCACTATAATATGGGATTAAAAGAGTGTAAATGTGGTTTAAGGGTGTTATTGTATGTCTACAGGGCTCTCATACTGTTAAAATATGTCTATAGAAGGTTGTTTGTATGCTTTAACTATGAAAATATTGAAGTTATAAATAATAATTCCTACATTACGGCAATTAATTTACCAATGTCAGGCCCGGAATATTTAACAGCGATAAATGAAGGTTTATTGTAAGCATGTATTTCACACAGCGAAGTGTGTGAATGAAAAAAAAAAAAAAGAAAACAATTATTTAAGTCATGCTATGGTTTGTTTTACAATAAAATTATATTTTTTTGTAAGTGCTGTGCATACATATGGATATTCATGTAAATCTATTAGCGTATGGATGTATGCATTTGTGTGACTGTGCCACTGCGCCAGTCACAGCCAGGCAGACTGTTTGGCGAGGTGGCAGAGTATGGCTCTGTATTGTGTGTGTGTGTGTGTGTGTGTGTGTGTGTGTGTGTGTGTGTGTGTGTGTGTGTGTAGCAGGTGTGCCAGGCCGCCTTGCGCAGCTTGCTGCCCATCTGTGCTCCCGTCTGTGTGCCGCCTGCGCCCACGCTTTGCCAACAGCGCTGCACCACAGCAAGAAGACCCAGGAGAGAGGGATGCTGAGATATGGGGGAAGGCGGGAGGAGGGCAGGGGAGGAGGGGAAGGAGGAGTTGAGCGCGTTGGGAGGACAGGGGGATTACAAGGCTGGGAGCAAGGCGGATCGGCGTACAAAAAAGAAGTGAAAGAAAGTGGGTGGTGGGGGGCTAAGTGTCCAAAGAGTATACAGTACATGAACTCAGAGGGAAATGGCAGCAAGGGATGTGGGGAAGTTGGGTGCTGGGGAGTTTTAGGGGTCGCTCGTGGGGGTCAGGGAGGTGGGACGTGGATTTCTGGCTGGATGCCCATACATGCCCTCCCCTCTTTATCCCTCTTCACTCCTTCCTGCCGGTCCCTCCCTCTCCTTTTTTATTCATCGTCCTCTCGTCACCCACAATGTCTTGTCTTCATCAGCGCAGCTTATCGTTCGGGTGGGCTGGGAGGGGGCAAGAGTCGGCTGCAGGTGTCACATGAAAAAAATCACTTCTAAGAGGAGTCTTCTCCAAGCAGACTGGCTTTGAGCAGTACAATCGATCAGGCCTTAATATCACCAAAAGATTACACGAGGTCTACTGTACGTAATCCTTCCTGCTTTTGAAATGAGATGCAAAAATAAGCATTAAAAAAGCCATTTATTTATCACCATCTGATAAGATGCAAAACAATGCTATGACAGAAAAAAGACCCCAAAAATAGCCAATAAATATCCAAGCGCTGCTTAGCGCTGGATCACTCATGCTGCTTATTTTACCTTAAATTAAGGATAGGCGATGTGGTCTAGAATATTATTACAATAATATATCAAAATACATTATTGGGTATGTAAATGATAATAGAAATATTTAGGTTACAAGGGCTCCTAATTCAGCTGCTGACGTATGTGATTACATGATGCTTTATTTTCTCAAAACTATATATGTATATCTATATACCCTATAAAATCCATTTGTTAATTTACCGTTAATAGTTGGTTACTTACTGTCTACACTTCTGTAAAATTGTAAACAATAACAAAAATTACAAACCTCAACACCCCGTCACGCCCTGAAAACAAACTTTTATATATACAGTTAGGTCCATAAATATTTGGACTTTGACACAATTTTCAGTATTCCAGCTCTGTACAACACCACAATGGATTTGAAATATTTATTTAAATGAAACAATCAAGATGTGCTTTAAGTGCAGACTTTGAGCTTTAATTTGAGGGTATTTACATCCAAATCAGGTGAACGGTGTAGGAATTATAACACATTTTATATGTACCTTCCACTTTTTAAGGGACCAAAAGTAATTGGACAATTGGCTACTCAGCTGTTCCATGGCCAGGTGTGTGTTATTCCCTTGTTTTTTTCCCCCATTTATTTCATTTACAAAGAGTAGATAAAAGGCCAAGATGTCATTTCAAGTGTGGTATATTAGTTTGGAATCTGGGGAGGTCATCTCTCAATATGAAGTCCAAAGAGCTGTCACTATCAGTGAAGCAAGCCATCATTAGGCTGAAAAATCAAAACAAAGCCATCAGAGAGATAGCAAAAACATGAGGTGTGGCCAAATCAACTGTTTGGTACATTCTTAAAAAGAGAGAATGCACTGCTAAGCTCAGCAACACCAAAAGACCTGGAAGACCACGGAAAACAAGTGTGGTGGATGACAGACAAATACCTTCCATTGTCAAGAAAAAGCCCTTCACAACAGTTGGCCAGATGAAGAAAACTCTCCAGGAGGTAGATGTATCTGTGTCCAAGTCAACAATTAAGAGAATACTTCACCAGAGGAAATACAGAGGCTTCATCACAAGGCGTAAACCATTGGTGAGCCTCAAAAACAGGAAGGTCAGATTAGAGTTTGCCAAGAAACATGTAAAAGAGCCTGTGCAGTTCTGGAACAACATCTTATGGACAGATGAGACAAAGATCAACTTGTACCAAAATTATGGAAAGAAAAGAGTATGGAGAAGGCAAGGAACTGCTCAAGATCCAAAGCATAGCACCTCATCAGTGAAGCATGGTGGTGGTAGTGGCATGCATGGCAGCCAGTGGAACTGGATCTCTTATATTTATGATGATGTGACAGCTGACAAAAGCAGCAGAATGAATTCTGAAGGGTTTCGGGCAATATCATCTGCTCATATTCAGCCAAATGCTTCAAAACTCATTGGACGGTGCTTCACAGTGCAGATGGACAATGACCCGAAGCATACTGCGAAAGCAACCAAAGAGTTTTTTAAGGCAAAGAAATGGAATGTTCTGCAATGGCCAAGTCAATCACCTGACCTGAATTTGATTGAGCATTAATTTCACTTGCTGAAGACAAAACTGAAGGGAAAATGCCCAAAGAACAAGCAGGAAGTGAAGACCGCTGCAGCAAAGGCCTGGCAGAGCATCACCATGGACCAAACCCAGCGTCTGGTGATGTCTATGGGTTCCACACTTCAGGCTGTCATTGACTGCAAAGGATTTGCAACAAAGTATTAAAAAGTGACAATTTGATTTATGATTATGTTAGTTTGTCCAATTACTTTTGGTCCCTTAAAAAGTGGAAGGCACATATAAAATGTGTTGTATTTCCTACACCGTTCACCTGATTTGGATGTAAATACCCTCAAATTAAAGCTCAGTGTGTACACTTAAAGCACATCTTGATTGTTTCATTTCAAATCCATTGCAGTGTTGTACAGAGCTGGAATACTGACAATTGTGTCAATGTCCAAATATTTATGGACCTAACTGTATATATAAAAAAATAATCATGATTTTACTCAATAGAAAGGCAAAAATACAAAAACATTGTCGATTTAAAAAAATAGTTTTTTCCATGAATACATCTCCAGAGTTCTGGTATTCTGGGAGATTGCCTGTGCTTTTAGCTCAGTAGTCAGGACCTCTCACACCGCTTCGCTACACGAAGCAGAGCTATCTGTTATGGACAGCTATGAACATCAGTCATTGCATTTAGCCGTCAAAATCGAGGGCCCCTGATTGGGTGGGGGCACCTGGACTTCAGCCTTGGTAAACCCGTGCATTAAGGCGGTCATGGCTACAGTAATAATAGCCACTAGTTGACACAAAACCAATTAGTGTGCACTGTTCAGTATAATGGCCGCTATATTGGAATAAAATAATGTGTATTTAATCTAGGGCTGGGCGATATATCGCGGGTTTGTCTCTGTGCGATATAGAAAATTAGTATATCGTGATATTCGAGTATGCGTTCTCACGCAGTTGCTTTTAGCTGCTGGCATTACACTATAGGCTCTCCTCGCTCTTTCCTGTCTCTCCTTCTCACAGACAACAAGCGCAGCTTCTACACACGTCACATACTGTCACGTCATACGTCACATACGTATACGCCCTCGCGCAGCAAAGAGGTAGCAGCATGGCTAACGTTAGCTGTGATGCTAGCGGTAATACGAGAGAAAGAACGTGCGAATCTGGTAACAAATGAAGGAATAATTAATTCCCCCAAAAAACAGCACGGGGTCCATCGTCTGGCCGTGGTTTGGCTTCAAGTGGGAATATGTCGAACAGACAACCGTAATTTGTCAAGTGTGGGGCGAAAGCGTTGCTATAAAAAGTAGCATTACTGCTAAAATGTAGCATCATTTGAAAAGTCACCTGCTAGAGAATGAAGAGTGCTTACTCCGCACATCAACATCTCCGTTCGGTGCCACACGCCCACACCATCAAGATGCAGAGGCAAACATTTCCAGATCAACACCGTATGAAAAAAATAGTGATTTTTTTGGTTGTGATTTCCTTCTCTGCATGAAAGTTTTAAAGTAGCATATATTAATGCAGTATGAAGAAGAATGTTTTAATGTAGACACATAGAATCATCATACTGCTGTGATTATATGCATCAAGTGTTCATTCAAGGCTAAGGCAAAATATCGAGATATATATCGTGTATCGCGATATGGCCTTAAAATATCGCGATATTAAAAAAAGGCCATATCGCCCAGCCCGTTATTTATTGTCTAGAGCAGTGTTTTTCAACCTTTTTTGAGCCAAGATATATTTTTTTTAATTTAAAAAATCCCAAGGCACACCACTAGCAGAAAACATAAAAAACTGAAACTCAGCAGCCGATATTGACAGTAAAAAGTCGTTTTTGCAATTGTTGGATATAAATTCAAACCATAACCAACCATGCATCACTATAGCTCGTCTCAAAGTAGGTGTACTGTCACGACCTGTCACATCACGCCGTGACTTATTTTTTGGTGTTTTCCAGTGTGTAGTGTTTTAGTTGTCTTGCGCTCCTATTTTGTTGTTGATTTTCATGTCCAGATGTATTTTGTGGATGCCGTCTGCTGCTCCACACGCTGTAAGTCTTTGCTGTCGTCCAGCATTCTGTTTTTGTTTACTTTGCAGCCAGTTCAGTTTTAGTTTCGTTTTGCATAGCCATCCCTAAGCTTCAATGCCTTTTCTTAGCGGCACTCACCTTTTGTTTATTTTTGGTTTAAGCATTAGATACCTTTTTAGTCAAGTCAACTTTATTTATATAGCAAGTTTTCAACAACTTTTAAATTGAACCAAAGAGCTTTACAGGTTAAAAAAAAAGCATAGAGCAAAAAAAAACTAAACAGCTGTCGTTTGCATATTGTGTGATCACGACAAACCATGTTCCCGACATCCACAAAGCAATTAGCTACCTGTTGCCACCTACTGATATGGAAGACTATTACACAGTTACTCTGCCGCGCTCTAGATAGCACAGGCACTCAACAACGGCACATTATTTGCGGATTATAATTACTGATTTGCAAAAAATATTTTTAACCCAATTAGGTGAAATGACACACCAGACAATATCTCAGAGTACACTAGTGTGCCGCGGCACAGTGGTTGAAAAACACTGGTCTAGAGAGCTCTCATAATGTTGAGAAGTGTATTTAGAAGGTAGTTAACAGTTTTTTATGCTGTAGCTATGAGAATATATATTTATAATTAATAATTCCTACTTTGTGGAAATTAATTTATTGTGGTCATGTCTGCAACCAGTTAACAGCGATGAATGAAGCATTACTTGTATATTGACACTATACATGGTATCGTTACAGATAGTATTAAGAATGAAATAAAAACTTATATCGTCCGTATGATTTAAATCATTTATATCGTATATGGTCTATTTCGCTCGACCCTACCTCAAATATATGCAGTGCTGTTCATTTTACACCCAAACTATGCTATGTAAGTCTTCAACTCAGTCCAACATGGACTGAGTTCTCCACACAGGCCACATGCAGTGTTTGCTCGAATAAGAGTATGTGAAACCAGAGCGGTACTCTATAAAGCGCATACTTTTTCAACAGAAAAATGTAAAAGAGAAATGCAGTTTTCCGCTGTGTTAAACCCATCTGGCTCAAAAGTCAATGGGTTCATCTTTTGGCCGCGCTGCACTCTTCAACCTAGGTCTGTAAAAGTCACACTGGTATTCTTAACATTACCATCTTTAAAAGTGCACGGCTTGAAAAGCTTGTATAATTATTTTTAAACATGGGAACATTAATTCCTGTATTTGAGTGGGAGAGCAACTTTGATTCTTTTGCAAAGGCCAAGTACACTGCACGTTTGTGTGTGTGTGTGTGTGTGTGTGTGTGTCTATAGCCAGGGGCCCCCAAGCACAGTTCATGACCAAGCCTAACAGAGTGTGAAAGTCCCCCTGCCGAGCTGATACTGATATAACTGTCCCCTAAGTGGTGTTGACACCAGCATTATTACCCTGTCAACCTCCATATCTACTCAGCTTAAAGAAGTCAACTGGGGCAGGGACCCAAGCATGTTAAGGACCAGTGTCTCTGCAGAGTCTTGCTCCAGCCCAAATAAATACAGCTGCACAAAGGCCGGAAAGGGAAAGAATAGGGGAACACGAGGAGGGAGAAAGAAGGGGGATATACACACACACTCTCGCTGCTACCTACACAGGTCTCACTGGATAAAAACAACCGTGACACACGCTGAAGGTGTGGCTGCAGTGAGGGATTATCTCCACCAGGTGGCAATTTCCTGGCACAGGGGCAATAGTGAAATGCAAATAAAGCAACAGGGCCCTGGGCCAGATGCCTCCGCTAGCTCAGACTTCACTCTCTAGACTGCAAAGAGAAGCAGGCCAGCGACAGAGGGAGGCAGACAAATACATGAAAAGAAAAGGAGATGTGAAATATGGGGCCGTGAAACGTTACCGGCATACAAGCGGGAGCTTATCCCTTCCACATTTTGCTCTAACGCATTGTATGGAGGAAAGCATGAAACAACTGAACAAGCTACAGAGTCTCCAAAACTGAAAAAAGGAGGTGTCAATAACAAAACATAACACATATGGTAAAGTG
Organism: Entelurus aequoreus; assembly: GCF_033978785.1. Classification (NCBI taxonomy): domain Eukaryota; kingdom Metazoa; phylum Chordata; class Actinopteri; order Syngnathiformes; family Syngnathidae; genus Entelurus; species Entelurus aequoreus. The sequence continues at coordinate 29,531,884 of NC_084748.1, forward strand.
CAACTTTAAAAAAATAATAATTACATTTGTTAACCTTTTCTCAAAAGTCACACCCTAGTTGGACATCAAAGCCTAATGGCTGAGCTACATGTCTAGCCAACAAAAGATAAACAGTATGTTCTGTGGCCAGTAGATTGCAGCACTTGCTCATTTTACGACCATAAATACACGAGAGACTCAATTCTCAATCCTCTATGGCGCGACAAAATGAGAACTATAACTATAATGTCTAGTCTAAGTCTAATGCCATAATGCACATGACACAGCAAACGGGCAACAGAGTATGGCGGAGTAAACATTGACTTTACTGCGGCGCAGGAAAGCAGATACACCTCTTTGGCTCTTCAGTACAATATAGCTAAAGTGACAATGAAAGAACAACAAAATGTGCAACACAAAATCATCTGATATTGTTAGTGTAAATAATTTGGTGTCCCAATACAACTTTTCTACCCCTCATACAGATATTGCAGCCTTGAGTATTGGTCGATACCGATAATAATCCGATACGATATCAGCACAAATCATATTTAATATTTGTATTATTTTGTAGTGTGGAATGTTAGAAAATGGATTATTGAGGGAAATTACTCAAAGAACAATGATATGTATGAAAACACTAACCTTATGACAGATTTGTGCTACTGAAGTAGCTACTGAAGTGTTTGGCGACACCTTGTGGTCGCTATGATTAATTAAATTAGGGGTATTGCACAGTTAGTTGAATGATGCGGACACATTTGTTAATGAATACATTAATAATGCGTCTTCCTTGGATATTTTGTGCGTGTAAGTAATCTGCAACTGTAATCATTTGATACTTGCTCATATTGTGATGTTAAACTGTGATATTGTTTAAAGGCCTACTGAAATGAATTTTTTAAATTTAAACGGGGATAGCAGATCCATTCTATGTGTCATACTTGATTATTTGGCGATATTGCCATATTTTTGCTGAAAGGATTAAGTAGAGAACATTGACGATAAAGTTTGCAACTTTTGGTCGCTGATAAGAAAAGCCTTGCCTGTACCGGAAGTAGCGTGACGTCACAGGTTGAAAGGCTCCTCACATTTCCCCATTGTTTACACCAGCAGCGAGAGCGATTCGGACCGAGAAAGCGACGATTACCCCATTAATTTGAGCGAGGATGAAAGATTCGTGGATGAGGAACGTGAGAGTGAAGGACTAGAGTGCAGTGCAGGACGCATCTTTTTTCGCTCTGATCGTAACTTAGGTACAAGCTTGCTCATTGGATTCCACACTCTCTCCTTTTTCTATTGTGGATCACGGATTTGTATTTTAAACCACCTCGGATACTATATCCTCTTGAAAATGAGAGTCGAGAACGCGAAATGGACATTCACAGTGACTTTTATCTCCACGACAATACATCGGCGAAGCACTTTAGCTACGGAGCTAACGTGATAGCATCGGGTTTAACTGCAGATAGAAACAAAATAAATAAGCCCCTGACTGGAAGGATAGACAGAAAAGCAACAATACTATTAAACCATGGACATGTAACTACACAGTTAATGCTTTCCAGCCTGGCGAAGCTTAACAATGTTGTTGCTAACGACGCCCTTGAAGCTAGCTTAGCAACGGGACCTCACAGAGCTATGCTAAAAACATTAGCTATCCACTTACGCCAGCCAGCCCTCATCTGCTCATCAACACCCGTGCTCACCTGCGTTCCAGCGATCGACGGAGCGACGAAGGACTTCACCCGTCTGCTATCCACCTCAAAGTCCTCCTGGTTGTGTTGCTGTAGCCAGCCACTAATACACCGATCCCACCGAAAGCTTTCTTCTTTGCAGTCTTCATTGTTCATTAAACAAATTGCAAAAGATTCACCAACACAGATGTCCAGAATACTGTGGAATTTTGCGATGAAAACCGAGCTTTTTGTATTGGATACAATGGTGTCCCAATACTTCAGTTTCAACGATTGACGTCACGCGCATACGTCATCATACATAGACGTTTTCAACCGGAAGCTTAGCGGAAAATTTAAAATTGCACTTTATAAGTTAACCCGGCCGTATTGGCATGTGTTGCAATGTTAAGATTTCATCATTGATATATAAACTATCAGACTGCGTGGTCGGTAGTGGTGGGTTTCAGTAGGCCTTTAATAAAGGACACTTATTACGTATGTCTAGCCTGTGTACTATTGTGTGCTTTGCTGTTGCTTCACTACAATAAAAGAAAAGATCAAACGTGTGTGCTTATTGGAGGACATTTTGATGTTAACTGGCTGTTCAGCTCTGCGCAAGTAAACACGCTGCAGGACTGCTTGTATCGGAGCTTACATTTGAAATGTGAGATGCAAGCAGATATCATCCGCTACTTTTTTTTGTGGCTGCCAGATATTTCGATAACAATATCAGATTGGGACTCTACTATAAAGAATATGTTTTATTTATACACTTGTGTGATAGTTGAAAACATCCAAGTGTACTTTACACTAAAAACCTACAACTGAACAGACTGTGTCATGCGCTTAGGGTTCCGCTGTAAATTCTACCAAAGAATGAGAAACTTACAAGCAAGGCATTGGCCGATTGCCTCAGTCAGCATAAATCAGATCACTATCACCTGCAATGTAACTCTTGTGACCATGAGAAAGGAAGACAAGACAGTAGTTCGGAGTCAAGGGAGTAAATAGCAGGATGATTATGAAATATGACACAGACAATGTTTTGAAACAAGCAGAATAACTGTGCAGAGTCGCAAATCTGTGTCGAAAAGAGGGGTGGACAAGTAAGAGATTTGGATTTATTTTGCTTCTGCAGGCCCTACGAGGCACTTTGTATGAGTCCTGGGTTCTTTAAAGGCCTACTGAAATGATTTTTTTTTATTTAAACGGGGATAGCAGATCCATTCTATGTGTCATACTTGGTCATTTCGCGATATTCCCATATTTTTGCTGAAAGGATTTAGTAGAGAACAACGACGATAAAGTTCGCAACTTTTGGTCGCTGATAAAAAAAAGCCTTGCCCCTACCGGAAGTAGCGTGACGTCACAGGCTGGAGGGCTGCTCACATTTCCCTATTGTTTACACCAGCAGCGAGAGAGATTCGGACCGAGAAAGCGACGATTACCCCATTAATTTGAGCGAGGATGAAATATTTGTGGATGAGGAACGTGAGAGTGAAGGACTAGAATGCAGTACGGGACGTATCTTTTTTCGCTCTGACCGTAACTTAGGTAAAAGGGTTTATTGGATTCCACACTTTCTCGTTTTTCTATTGTGGATCACGGATTTGTATTTTAAACCACCTCGGATACTATATCCTCTTGAAAATGAGAGTCGAGAACGCGAAATGGACATTCACAGTGACTTTTATCTCCACGACAATACATCGGTGAAGCTCTTTAGCTACTGAGCTAACGTGATAGCATCTGGCTCAAATGCAGATAGAAACAAAATAAATAAACCCCTGACTGGAAGAATAGACAGAAGATCAACAATACTAATAAACCGTGGACATGTAATTACACGGTTAATAATTTCCAGCTTGGCGAAGCTTAAAAATGCTGTTGCTAACGACACCATTGAAGCTAACTTAGCAACGGGACCTCACAGAGCTATGATAAAAACATTAGCGCTCCACCTACGCCAGCCAGCCCTCATCTGCTCATCAACACCCGTGCTCACCTGCACGGAAGGACGAAGGACTTCACCCGATCATCCGTGCGGTCGGCGGCTAGCGTCGGCTAGCGTGTCTGCTATCCAAGTCAAAGTCCTCCTGGTTGTGTTGCTACAGCCAGCCGCTAATACACCGATCCCACCTACAACTTTCTTCTTTGCAGTCTTCATTGTTCATTAAACAAATTGCAAAAGATTCACCAACACAGATGTCCAGAATACTGTGGAATTTTGAGATGAAAACAGAGCTTTTTTGTATTGGATTCAATGGTGTACCAATACTTCCGTTTAACTAGTGACGTCACACGCATACGTCATCATACATAGACATTTTCAACCAGAAGTTTAGCGGGAAATTTAAAATTGCACTTTATAAGTTAACCCGGCCGTATTGGCATGTGTTGCAGTGTTAAGATTTCATCATTGATATATAAACTATCAGACTGCGTGGTCGGTAGTAGTGGGTTTCAGTAGGCCTTTAAGGTTAGCCTAGTCCAGGGGTCGGCAACCTTTACCACTCAAAGAGCCATTTTGGCAAGTTTCACAAATTAAAGAAAGTAATGGGAGCCACAAAAAAAATTTTTAAATTTAAAATGAAAAACACCGCATACAAAGCTTAAATGCTTTGTGCTATGTTAACCAGGGGTCTCCGACACACGCACCGGCACGCACTTTAATGTGGAAATTTGATGTTAGTGCAGCCCGCGAGTTTTGAACGAATGGCGCTTGATAGCGTCATACTTGCCAACCCTCTCATTTTTCCCGGGAGACTCCCGAATATCAGAGCGTGATGACACTGCATTTGGCGCCCTCTACAATCTGCCCTAACAGTGTACCTGCTCGATCACACGTAGAATGCAATTTCAGCTTGCTCACGTAAGTGACAGCAAGGCGTACTAGGTCAGCAGCCACACATCTTACACTGACGGTACCAATACCCAGAATCCCATGCAGCCCTAACTCTTCCGCTCAACCAACGCACGGAGAGGGGGGGGGGGGGGGGTTGATGTGTGGGGGGATTTGGTGGTAGCGGGGGTGTATAATGTAGACCGGAAGAGTTAGGACTGCATGGGATTCTGGGTAATGGTTGTGTTGTGTTTATGTTGTGTTGTGTTACGGTGGGATGTTCTCCAGAAATGTGTTTTTCATTCTTTTTTGGTGTGGGTTCACAGTGTGGCGCATATTTGTAACGTAACAATGTTAAAGTTGTTTGATACGGCTACCGTCAGTGTAAGCTGTGTGGCTGATGAGTAAGTATGCTTTGCTGTCTCCTGTGTGTGCAAGTAATAACATCATGCAACATGTGGCTGGACTGGCACGCTGTATGTAAATGCTATAGAGGACAATTACTGCAGTGCAATTAGGGCACTCCCTTTATTTAGTAATTAGAGTGTAAATAGGATGATTTTTTCCCTGGGAGTAATCTATAAGAGACACTGAGATCCATAAGTCTCCTGGGAAAATCAGGGGGTCGGCATGTATGTAGCTGAGCCGCATCAGAGTGGTCAAGGAGCCGCATGCGGCTCCGGAGCCGCGGGTTGCCGACCCCTGGCCTAGTCCATGTTCAAGGATAAGAACCCTCTTTGTCTCCAGATGCTCATTAGCTTTCTTTCTTTGAAATGTCACTTTCAAGAATGTTGACCGCCTGTTCCCTGAGCCACATGCTTCCCTTACATTATCTTTGATCGGTCTATTCCCTTGCTACATTTTCCTCAGCACCCTTCTCTTCAACCCCGTGCGTTTCTTAGCGGGACACAAAAAAAAAAGAGCGTGAGCTGCAGTAACAGAACACTGGTGCACTTGACAGCCAAGGATATGTCGATAAGAATGAGAAAACATCCTCAACACAGACACACATACTTGCGCACACATCCACAAAGTGATAGAGCAAGGTTGCCAACTCCTCCGAAAGCTCCGCCGAGATAACCGCGATAACAAACATTCCTGACGCAGCCAAGTCCGTCTCTCCTGAGGTACACTTCAATGAAAACCCGTAGCAAATGTGCCACTTTATGAACATAACAATACATCAATAAGTCAGTTGGGTGAATGCACCAAACTGTAAAGTAAGAGACCCAATTACATCGGAACTCGTAAATTATTTCCTCCGGAGGAATGCAGCACAAGTGAGGAGGCTTCTTCTTCTTTTTTTTGTTTTTTAAATAATGATCATTCTGTTGGGAAAGTGCTCAAGTCATAAACTCTGTTTTGGAAAACAAAACTTGAATTTAAATACGAATGAAAGTTGTTTATCTTATTCCAATAACTATGTAGACACCAGGGGTGTCCAAAGTGCGGCCCGGGGGCCATTTGCGGCCCGCAGCTAATTGTTTACCGGCCCGCCACACATTCTGGAAATACTATTGTAAAAATATAAAAGAACATTAAAAAAAGTGGAATGAGGTGAAATCTAACGAGAAAAAGTTGCAATGTTGACACAAAACTGCCTAGCAGGATTTTTTTTTTCTTTTGTCTATCTTTACTTTTCTTTTTTTGCTATTGCTGAAAAAAAATAAAAAATCAAAGATTAATAAGATAAGAATTATTGACCTATTCAAGGCTCCAATTATTTCAAATATTTCACTTTAAAATGTTTTATGTGGTAAATATTGCATATATTGTGTAGTAGCCATATAAAAACATCAAAGTTTTATTTGACAAAAGCGCATAAAACAAACAAAATAATAGTTACAGCATAAAATCGACAGATATATCTGAAGTTGATCTCGTCACTTAAGTGTTGAAAGTAAAAGAAAAACCTAATAAAAATGTATCACTTTATGAGTGGGGCACCTTTTGGATCCCAAATATATTTAGTGATTTTTTATTTATCTTTTCACTGTGATTACTCAAAAATATGAAATAATTAAAATCAATGGTGTCCTGCATTATTGATCTTTTAGGGCTCTAATTACTAAATACTGCATATTTCAGTTTTACTATAAAAAAACTAAGTTGTTTTTGACAGAAAAGCCATAAAACATTTTTTTAAATTTGTATTACTTAATATCAACTTGAAGTTGATATAGAGATTTACTGTAAGCGTTAAATAATTTAAAAAAAATAACAATCTGACTTATTTTTAACATTTTAATGACTGAGACCCTTTATGGTCCCCAGGACCCCTAAAGGTAAAATAAATAAAAAATGCATATATTTTGTTATGGTTTAAAAATGAAAAATATCAAAATGGCCCCCACATGCTTTAATCTTTCCGTGTGCGGCCCTCAGTGGAAAAAGTTTGGACACCCCTGATGTAGACAAAAGCCAAGGTTGTTTAGATGGTTTTCATGGTGACCAAAAAAGAATTGGAACTCCCGACTGGGCTAAGCTGACACAATGCGTGCGTGTCCCATTGAGAAGTATGAACACCCCAAGTGACTCAATCCCATCAAATTTTGCCAAGAGGACAGAGGGATGAGTGGTCGGTGGGTGATGATCAAAAGAAAAAAAGGATACTCGCAGGGAAGGAAATAAAGGCCTCATATATGTGAAGAAAAGCTCCAGGAGTGCAAACGTGATCAATGCGATCCCGCTGTCACGTTGACAAACATACAATACCACAGCAAGGACATGCAGTAACAACTGGTGGTCACCTTCGACCTTTTGGCAACATGCAAGCGTTGAAGATGATGCCAGCAGGAAGTGTGCAAATGAATATATGTTTGCGTGTGTGTGAAAGAGTGAAGGAACCCACACATAGCCATGAAATCAAACTGCATGGTTGAATGGAAATCCTGTTAGTGGAGGGTTGACGCGAACTTATTTTGTCAGCGTGTCTTTAAAGTGTGGTCAAGGGTTGCTGCGCAGACCGACGATTAAAGAGAGTGTCTGGCTCGTGAAGTAAACAGTTTCACCGCAAAAAAAAAAAAACACTCCAAAGGGTGCTTGAAAGACATAGCGTTTGCTAATGTTCATGCACGCACACACACACACTGATGAGACAGTCTTTGTCCATTGTATGGCATGGTGAGGACAGATGGAGAGGCTTGTGAAGGGTGAGGTCATGTGAGGGAGCTGGAGCCAGGCGCAACGGCCAGCCTGAGGTCAACCCACAAACACCAACAGGGTCAGCCTGTTAGGAGACCACTGCTTGCCTTTTTCGAATGAAATATAGCACGGGGGTCCAAACTTTTTTCACCCATGGCCGGCAAAATCTAAAAATGTGGGTTGCCACTGTGATATTTTCATATAATTTGTAAAAATGTAAAACATTTTATATTGTGTCGCCAATTAAGAAATTAGCTGCAGGCCACAAATGTCCGCCTGCCACGCTTTGGACACCCCTGTAGCATAGTGATGGATGCAAACATCTACATGCTCTGAAAGGAAGATTGATTACACTTGTTGGAGTGGATCAACCACATTAAAAGCCCTATTCTCTTGTTTGTTCTTAAGTGTTTTTTTGTTTTCGATTGAAGTAACGCACATTTGTCTTATTTGTATTCTCTCATCAACCCGTGTTAGTCAGGCAAACGTGCATAAGTCTGGAATAACGCGGGATCATTACTAATGAAGTGTCCTTTGCCATTATGCCTTATTTTTCAGTTAAATGAAAATTGTCATTGAAAATCCAATTTGAAAAGGCCGTATAAATCCAGGCCGTGCTTGTCAGGTGAACGTGTGTTGTCATGGTGATGTATAGTGTCGGCACACTACAACCGCTTCTTCTTTCTGGCAGCATGTGAATAATAAGCTGTAGCTGAAACTTTGTTTCGCTTGGTATTAGAACCACCTGATGTTAAGATTTCTGTTTAGTACAAATATTTGAAAAGCTGCGACGCGTCAGAGGGGCTTAGTAGACAGCAGTTTGTGAGTGGGTGTTTTTGTGTGTCTCTGTGAAATTAATCAAACGCTACATAACGTACGTATTTTCTATCTATTAGTCACATGGTTCAATGATCACAGTCCAGATTCTTTGAACTACTGTTAGTACCTGGATATTCAAACACAGCCGATATACGCGCAACCATATTACTGCTATAGTCGCAATCACGAAACAATGATGTGTATTTTGATTTTTAAAAATTCAGAGTGGCATCATGGTCCTTTTATCGTCATCTCAATGGATGTTTCCAGGTGTCGCAACTGAAACAATCAGAATAGATTTGACAGTTTTCTGGAAGTTCCTTTTATAATTTTGCTATGTGTGGTGTACACTGCATTCAAACTTCAAGTGCAATATAATGTTTCACCTTCCAGGGGTGCTGGACATATTCCAGCCTTAGGCTATGTCTACACTAAGCCGGATAACCCCTTAAACAAATAATTATTTAGCCTAAGCATCGTGTCAGCCACACTAAACCATCGTTTAAGGTAATCCTCCTTGGATAATTTTATACACGGGTAAGTGCGCCGTGTAATTCTTGAATCTCCGGCTCTTAGCTTTGTATGGACTCATTGATCGTTTACAAACTGAGTTCGGAGAGAAAGTGACATCAGAAAGACCGCGCCCCACACAGGAAGTGACGTCGGAAAGAACGCGCCACAGCCGGCTTCATAACAACCTGTTTCCACTCAGAGGTAAACACTACAAAGTTGGAGGCGAGTCATCCAGACATGTCCGTGTTTCTCCTTCCTCTACATGTACAGACGCTTGTGGAAATCACACACGAATACCTTAAGAGAAAACGATTGCAGCTATTTCGGATACAACACATCTCAGACGGCAAGAGAACTTTCGAATGTCCAGGTCAGCTGTGATTTTAGTTACCGAAAAATGTTGTCCATTTGTCGAAGGCGAGACAACGAATATGCGGGCTACCGTGGATGGGATAAAAAAGGTAGCTTGTGCTTTGTACTACCTGGCCGTCGAGGGAAGACTACGGAAAACAGTGAATGCTTTTGGACTGGCAAAGCAGACTGTACACGGACTCAACGTCTACGTCCAGAGTATATAAATTCACCAAAAACGAATGGACAATGAAGGTGAAGGCAAAAGAGTGAGGAGTGTCCTGACCAGATATCTAAATCCCTAGATTGATTGATGTAAAACGTTCTTTATCACATTGTTTACTTTCACGTGTTTATTAAAGATTTTATTAATTTATGATGGCTCAGGTGTGATTCACTACAATAGGGCCCCACAGCGCACTGGATTCCAGTTAATTGAAATACAACAACACTGGATATTGTTCGGATAAGTTACATTTAATTTAAGAACTTGCACACAAAGCAAAACTGGAGGTGACTATGACGTGCACATTTTCCACGCATGCCTATTAGGTTGCGTTGCGCCGGCGGACGGAGCGGGGGAGTGGGTCTTAAACGACCATTGTGTTTGTGTGGACAAGAATAAGGTTAGGTGAGATTTACCCTGGATAACATTAGCCGGCTTAGTGTAGAAGGCGCCTTAGAGGCATGTAAGAACAAAAGTACTTAAGTCGATGGGAGAATACGCGGAAGGCCAAATTTGACTGTGAACGCCTACATTTAAGGCTTGCTCCACCCGAAGCGCGCATCTTGAATGAATGAATGACAGATATAAGTCAAGTGGGAAAATGCCTCACAGTCAGAATCATTGCAGTTGTGCACCTTTTTACACTTGAGCACACAGGAGAAAAGGGCCCTAAGGGCACAGAACCAGTGAGTGTGTGTTAATGCTAGGCATGGGCATGATAGCCAATTAGGTGGTTAAATGATTGTGTGGAGTACAATAAATCGTGTCAAAATGGAGCGCACTACCTGGCAGCAACCAGCAGGGGCACTCGTGACTAACAACAAGATGATATTATTTAACGCTGGATAGAAAATAATGAATTAAAACCCATTATATACAGCAACAATTATTCAAAACATGTTACTGGTGGTAATGCGCACAGTCTGGATGATAGTGAACAGCTTGGCCTCGGCACAAACAAGATATATCACCTCCACAGACAAACAGATAAACCAATCAGGATATAGATGTACAGTAAAGCGGACTACCATCTGTCTGCTGGCATTGGCACTCATTAAGAAGCCGCATCGGGTCAGTTGTATGTACTGTATGTAAGCACATGGAAAAACAAAGACAGACTGGCAATTTGAATTTAGTACTTGTGCATTTTTATGAGTACGGATTATCAACACTGCTCTTATTGATGGGAGTAAACTTTTCTTAATGTTACATATGTGCAACAGTTAAATCACTACTTGGTTTACTTTGCAATGCTTCTAAATGCTAATATTTTGTGTATTCATGTATGCTATTTATTTATCCTGTACCTCTGAATTTGTACATGCTAAACTTGCACATTTCCTTTTCAGCAGCCGCTACAATCCACCCTCCACTTTCTCTTGAAAAGAGCACACAAGTTGGTTAAGAGGACAGCAGGTGACTCCCAGGCTCTTGCCAAACAACTGCAGTCTTTTCAGAGTGTGGATGACGGTCAAATCAAGAGGGTGTCAGCCACTTGGAAGTCTGCACTCACTAATGTGACCTCCAAAGCCATTCGTCCATTGATCCCTTATGATATGGATTCACAAGTATTTATATAAAAGACCACATTGCGCCCATCGCATCCCGGCGCTTACCTAGTAAGCCCATCCTGCTTAACGTCAATCACCCCGCACATCATCCTCACAGCTAAGCTACAAACACCAAATATCTGATTGAACACGTGGTCACTGCAGCTTGTTAATTTATAGCGCTTCGACATACGACCCTTTTCATTTGAAATCCGTCTCCCCTCACCCTTATATATATGACTTGACTTGAAGAAAAAACTAACGTGGCTTTACTATCCTCATTAGAAAACTTGCCAAAGCACATTAAACAGACATGTGGGCTTGTAAGCACACTATATGGAGCTATGAAAGTGAGGGTTCTGCAAAGGTTATATATGAGCAGACCAGATCCCCTGTAATCTAAGCAGTGATGTAATGCCCCATGCAGCCGCCATAACATGTTACATAACCCTAAAACCGGCTTAAGTACCTTTGGGTTGACTGGGTTCATTTGAGGCATGAATTGCCACTTTGTTGGGAGCTAATGTAAAATAAGCAGAAAATGCATAAGTTAGTAACTGGACTTTATTAATCTATCTGTATTATGTTTTAATTAGCTTGTGGTGTATAATTTTCCACTTGTATTTATTTCACTTAATATCAAATTAAAATAACTGATACACCATTAAAATAAATAGATAATAAATATTAATACAATTAATGAAAAGGAGCAGAGAGAAGTTTAAACTCATATCTGCCGCCCTTTTCACACAAATACGTCATTTTTGGTTCAACTCCAAAGAGTATTAGGCCATGCTTTTATTTCATACAACAACAAAAACATCAACTTACTCAAAGTCATATCTCTTCATCATCATGATTTTGACGGTTTTTCAAATACACAGAGATTTACATTGTTCTGTCAAGTTTGTCACATAAAATACACTTTTGACTGAAATGATTTCCATTGTCACGGTTTAAAACTAGATTTAATAAAAATCTCAGTTCCTTTTAAGTTTATTACTTTGTCTTTTTATAAATCTGTTTTGAATGTTGTTTGAGAGAATATTTCTATTTGCGTTATACATAATGTTTAGAATATTGTACTCTACCAGTAAATTCAATTAAGTTAAATTGTTTAAATATTAGGTTTGTGGGTCCCCGGCTTCAATTTCCACTAATGACTCTTACAGCTCTCCTCTGTAAAAGGAAGATTGAATTTAAATATATTTTACAAGTACTACCCCCTACTTCAATATAATGTATTACATATGGAACACTCAGTGAATTATACAAAAAGGACTATAATTTGTATTTAGAAATACCTTTCTTACTTTGTTTAATCTATATGTAATTTCCATGACAAATTTTCACCAATCATAACACCCAAAAAAAACCCCAAATCCTTATGAGGCATCCAAACTTTTCTTCCTACTACAAAACCCCCCCGATATTTAAGGATAACCTATTAATATCAAGCCATCTTTTGATTTAAAAAAAAACTTGTTTTCAACCACCTCTAACACATTCTTCATATTTTGTCCGGAATAAAATGTGGTTGTGGAATCTGTAAATATAATACAGTTTGTAAACTAGGGATATTAAACTAAATAGTTTTGGGGCCACATTTTAAGAAAGCTAAGACCGGGGGACTGGACTTTGTCCTCTACAGAAGACATTACAGAAACTAGGGCTGGGCGATATGGACGAAAAAGTATATCTCAATATATTTTTACTTAAACTCGATATTCGATATATATCACGGTATATTTTTCGGTGAAAGTATACATATAAAGATATTCATTTTTGAGTGAGATTCACTGAAATTGAAGTGAATGACAACTGTACTGTAAACAGTCAGTGGCACTTTTATTAACCCAGTTAGTCAAGATGGGTATTAACAGCACATAAAAGAAACTGTTTAAGTAGCACAGAATTACATTACATGAATTACATGAATATTAAATATTAAGAATATTCTTTTACGTAAAATAATACAAAATGTATCAAACTCAGATAAAAAATACATTTGCAGGCAGGCACTATTTAATTCCCAGTTAACGATGTAATGGACTGTCACATACGTTCGGTTCTGGTCAGCGCCAAGTTAGGGACTTGACTTAATTGTGCGGCTATGATCTTCCTCACTTCGGCATACATTTATGGCAGCATTTCTCTTGGCAACTCGAGAACAGTTTTGATTTGGGCTTACATGGTAAACAACTCAAATGAATGTTTTATCCAGACGCATACATTTGTCCAAATGTGGCTAAGTAGACGCATTGTGGGTTTCCTGGACGTCGTCTATATTGCGTAAAGAATAATCTAAAGAAGAGAATCCCTCTGCCATCTTCCACTAGTTTTTTTAATATATAAATCACCCGCTGGAATATTCCCTCTTCTCTTCTACGACTCTCTCGTCGTCATTTGGTATGTATGTTGCGATTTCCCTTCCTGGTTCCATGACCCGCCCTTTCTTGCCTCTGATTGGCCTGTCCCTAATGTTTTGCCATAGTGAACGATAAACCGACGCGACCGAGTATTCGGTTCAACAAGTGAGCGATTAGACTGCATCGGTAGCAGACTCCTCAATCAATGCGAATAATCCATGAATTCCTAGCTGAATCGGTTATAGAGTCATGGATCGGTTATCGCTAGACTTTGCATGGGTTGGCTAGATTACAATATGCGTCAGCGTCTCTAAAACAACGCGGGAGCTGAAGCTACTCGCCAAACGCGGTAGCCGCCTAGCTGGTATTAGCACGAGTGATAAACAAGGGACAACACGGAAAATGAATGTGGAGGAGAACGAAAGCGTCAGTCTGACTGAAGGTGATAATGGACCGAGAAAGATTTTCAAAAAACCCACTACAGTGGTGGAAAGAGCAGCAGGACTTGCCACTGCTGTCGTCTCTCGCTAAAAGACAGCTCTGCATCCCGGTGTTGTGCCGGGAAACGCACCCCTGCCGTAAAATGCACCCCCTGACGCGGGAGCGCGCTTACGTCACTCGTCTCGAAAAGTATATCTAAACTCGGCTGTAATGACCGAAGTGGCTGAAATCGCCTCTTTTAAATCGCCTCTTTCGGCATAAAAAAGTACATAAAGTGAAATAATCCAAGTTTTCTTTACTTGTGGATGGATTACAAATTGTGAGCCTTTAATGATTTTGCCGTCATTCAAGTGGCTGAAATCGCCTCTTTCGGCATAAAAAAGTACATCAAGTGAAACACACGGAATCTGAACGTGTGTTCAGTACTGCGGGAGACATTGTTTCCACAAAACGTAGTCTGCTCAAACATGAGCATGTGGATCAGTTGATTTTCCTTAAAAAAAATCTGCCCTCCAAAAAAACAGAGGACAGTGATGATGAAAATGCACAGGCATAGTGTAAGTGGACTACTGCTTTTTGACCTGGGAAACGGCACCTCTCACACAGTAGTTTTCTTTTTCTTTTTACATATGTATTTCATTTCTCTATTCTTTTACACAAAGCACTTGTCACTGTGCTCATTGTTGCCACATTTTGAGATGTGTACTAGGTGTGTAACTTGTTTACATTGTAATGTTGCACCTTTGTTACCTACCTCTAGTGTTCATTGTTACCTACCTCTAGTGTTCAAAACACTATATGCTCAGGTTGAAATATTGAATCTTTGTTACCTACCTCTAGTGTTCAAAACTATGCTCAGGCTGAAATATTGCACTTTGTTGTTACTATTCTGTGCTACTTTTACCTCTGGAATTCCCATCCTACAATTCAGCCAGAATTTTTTTGGTCCATGTCTAAAAATAAATACATTGACATGTGATTTTGTTATTCTGTTTTTTTTTTTGCCAGTGCCGTAAAGCCACAATGCTTGGGGATTTGGAGTCTTGAATATTAACCGTCAAATCGAATCGTATCGTTCGGAATCGAATCGAACTGTAATAAAAGGATATTGTTTTTGAATCGGATCGTAACATGTGTATCTAGATGCATATCGAATCGTTTATCAGAGAGAGATGTGCAACCCTAGTTAACAACCAACCAATCATGGATGTTCTTATACGTGCAAGCACGTCTTGGAAGGAAGGGGAGGGGTTTAGTAGCTGGTGGAGAGAAGCGGGTGAAAACAAGGAACACAACAAATAAGCGGCGTTTGGTCATTACGATATTTTCTTAATTCATATCTTGTTTAAAAATATATCGATACATCTTACAAACTAGATATATCGCCCAGCCCTAACAGAAACCCTCTGCTGTTTTCTTTGCAAAAATTTGAGTTTTTTTTTAATAGAACTCACCGGCCACTAGTTAGCCCAAATGATGAAAAAGAGAGGACCTAAAATGGAACCTTGAGGAACAAAGTTGAACAAATGACTACTGACTGCATCTAAAGTAAACAAGCTACAGCAACACTTTAATTACATGAATTGCATTATGACAAAATTGTCTAAGAGCCAAAAAAGAAAAGAGGATTTAAAGAAGGAAAATATGTATTTATGTAAATTACAAGTTTGGACCCCAGTGTTCTATGTTTGCTAGCAAGGTTAAAAATAATATTATGTAAAGCAGATTTTCTATCATAATTAGGTGAACTGGAACATTGAGATGAGAGCACTTACAAAATGGCTGCAATAAGTCTTTGAAATGACTGTAGTCAAATCAGTATTAACATTACTCCAACTCTCACTCTCCCCAACATACCTCCCCGGCCCCCAACTGTTCTTAGCTGAGAAGGAAAAGCTTTTGATTTGGTTGTGACTGGCAGCTCATGTAAACACTGCATCAGCCAGTGAGCGATAGTGGAGACCGAGAGAGATTTGAACGGCTGCCAAAAGCTGCAAAGCCAAGTTTGGCCCTATAGCGCTCTCTGGGTTTGTGCACGTGTGTGTGAGTGTGTGTGTGTGTGTGTGTGTGTGTGTTTGTGTGTCGTCAAAAGGGGGTTTGTACATGCAGACATGAGTGAGTTCATACTGTATCTGTGCACATGTGCGTCTGTGTTTAACCCATTTACGTAACAGACGGGGTCCTTGGGTTCAGGCAAATTTAAAGATGGAACAAGAAAGGAGGAGGTTGGGAGCAGACGAATGAGCTATAGGGGGAGCGTGAATGAAAGAGGCAAGGCATGCAAGCGCTGCCAGAAAATGAGAAAAGTAGAAGAGGTGGGTCAAGACTTGTGAGAGACGGAACACAAAGGAAGGAAAATAAGGAGAAGTCTTTATTGTTCACATTTTAGTGCTTTAATGGAGGCTAAATGTTAAGAGTTTTAAAGCTAAGTCAGGGCAATACTGAGGTCGCTTGAGAGAGAGGAGGGACGAGAGTGTCAAGATGATGTGAGACGCAGGGAATAAAGAGGAGCTGAGACAAAAAGCATGAAAGTAGCAAAGACGACAAACTAGACTGAGGGTAAACGAGATAGAAAAAAAAAAACGGGAAAAGCACGAAGGCCTGTTTCTGGTGGGACTCCAAGAGTTAGCATCTGTTTGGCTGGGGCTCAGAAAAGTCTAGTGTTTCACCGTGCAGCGCCCGGGGGAATGCTATTCCAGGCTGCATGGGCTTCTATGAAAAACAGCTTTATGTGGAAAAGGGGAGATGGAGGGAACCGGAGAAAAAGCGCGGCAACAAGGGAAGGAAGGAGAGTAGGGGTGAGGCAGGGGTGGAGGAAGAGGGCGGAAACAGTTAACGATTCTTTGGGCTCGTAACTTACAAGGAGATTCAAAACATATAAGAACATTTCATTAAATGCTTAATGGGCCCCTGTTTTATGTTTTCATGGGGCGTGGGGCGTCTGACTAAGAAAAATGACTTAAGTGTGGCGCTTTATAAAAATACAAAAAAAAGTTCAAATGAGGAAAAAAGCAAATTCACCTGTCCGCAACCCCATTTTTAAGCCACCCAGCAACAATGAACCCTACTGTAGCCCAGGTGGAGGTAAGGGTTGATGAGGCAACGCCAGGATATAAACACACACACACACACACACACACACACACACACACACACACACACACACACACACACACACACACACACACACACACACACACACACACACACACACACACACACACACACACACACACACACACACACACACACACACACACACACACACACACACAATTTCGGTCCCAACTCAGCATCTGGGCAAGGCCAGCTGTGTTGTGGCTCTGAGCCCAGGGCCTTCTCACCTGTCAGTCAAGCAGCTGACACCCTCAAGGGACCACAAACAGCTGGCAGACAGGTGCTGCTGGAAGACCAAGAACAGCACCTGTGCATGTTCACATGTACATGCATGCATGCGCAAACTGGTTATTATGTCATCTCTGCATGCATATGGCGCAGGGGGACACAAAGAAACATAGGACAGAATGGCAAATCAATCAATCAATGTTTATTTATATAGCCCTAAATCACAAGTGTCTCAAAGGGCTGTACAAGCCACAACGACATCCTCGGTACAGAGCCCACATACGGGCAAGGAAAAACTCACCCCAGTGGGACGTCGGTGAATGACTATGAGAAACCTTGGAGAGGACCGCATATGTGGGTAACCCCCCCCCCTCTAGGGGGGGGGGGTTACCCACATATGCGGAAGTATCCCGCTCCATGCAAAGCCCTAACTAGGGATGTTCCGATCAGGGTTTTATGCTGCCGATTCTGTTTATCCACGGGGGAGATCGGCTGGTACAAATACTAACACCGATCACATATATTAACTGTACATTTTTCAATTTATTCATGGTGAGTGCTACTGACAATGTAACAATATCAGCACAATATTTTAAGTAGTTCATTATTCTCCATTATTACATGCAATTGTTTGATCAAAACAAAGTCAATAGTACACAGTTAGTAAAAAAAAAATCAAATATTATTATATACTACTTATTTAAATCCTTAAGCTTGTGCCCTCAAATATTGTAAACATGAACAAAAACAATAACGAATGTTTTTGGAATTTTATATATATTTTTTAATTATATTCATAAAGTTAAAATTAAAGTACCACTGATAAATGGTAAATGGGTTGTACTTGTATAGCGCTTTTCTACCTTTTTAAGAAACTCAAAGCGCTTTGACACTATTTCCACATTCACCCATTCACACACACACTAGGTGTGGTGAAATCACCCTCTGCATTTGACCCATCCCCTTATTCCACCGCCTGGGAGGTGAGGGGAGCAGTGAGCAGGAGCGGTGGCTGCGCTCGGGAATCATTTTGGTGATTTAACCCCCAATTCCAACCGTTGATGCAGAATGCCAAGCTGGGAGGTAATGGGTCCCATTTTTATAGTCTTTGGTGTGACTCGGCCGGGGTTTGAACTCACAACCTACCGATCTCAGGGCTGACACACTAACCACAAGGCCATTGAGCAGAAAGGCTTATAAATATCTAATCATTCTAGTATCAATCATATACTGATATTACCCTTGTTGTCGACACCACCAATTTATGGATAGATCGACCTCCTCTTATGTGTTGTTTACTGACCATGACAATGCTGACACACCAACAATTGTTATATTTATTATCCACTCTGTAACTCCTATTAGTCTACTTGTTAATTTCATGTTAATAACTGCTGACTTTCTGTTGCAACGTGGTTCCATTAACACTTCTTAAAATGTACTAATCACTTATTTATTCTGTTGTTTTTGTTAGCTTAGCGGATAGTTTCACTATTAGCATGCCTGCATCTGGCTTACTCGAAGTGTGTAACATGTTTAGCCTCCTCCTAATACTGAATAATGATATTTGATAATGACACTTAAGATACTAAAAAATGCCGTTTATTTGCTTTAACGGAGGGGATTATTATTAACTTAGGGGAGCGGCTACACACTGTATAGGGAGCTACACGACAGCAGCTGGCTTGTCAGCCGCGTACAAAAAATAAATAAATTATTACCCAGAGGAGATCAGCGTTTGTGATCGGCATTGAAAGGCAATAATCGGCATTGGGGATCACATACTTTTTCAAGACAATCGTCGAGGTTTTAATTACTGCGATAGACAACCGCAAGAGGCTGAGGTTTCCCACCCGGCCGTTACCGGCGTTTGAGTGACAGACATGTTGGCCAATCAAAATTATTGAGCCTCTTGTTTCTTCGTCTGTTGCTTCAAACAGGAAGAAGGAGGTCTCACTCTTTGCATCGCTCTCAGCACCTGAGCATGTTTATTTAACAGTAGAATTAACTGATTGATTGCAGTGAGTCCTCTTCAGTTATAGTCACAATCTTTGTCTTGGTGGGCAAAGCGAGTGACGCCAGCGTACACACAGGAAGCACAGACATCCTCCCTACTTGAAACTCGCCAGTACAAAGTGCCGCAAAGTAACAAAAATTAGGAATAAAAAAATATAATTAAAATGTAAAATGTCCCATTGTGGTAATATGTCAGGTTCAAATTCCACGGGCAATATATGCCCATCAACACGGACGGACAAGCAAGATCAAGTGATGGCAACAATTGAAAAAATAATCTGAAAAAAAAATACACTTTAAGATGTTCAATATTAATTTAAGTAAATTTTGCTTTCAGAAATTAGTGTATTTTATTTTTTTGTTTATTTATTTATTTATTTAGGATAACTAAAAGTTATTCCTCTTCCAATTACAGTACAATGATAAACAATTCTACAGTAATGACAAAAGTGTATATCTTTTGAAATAGTTGCTTGCATTAATATTATAACACAATATAATCACTACATAGTTTTTTATGATTATTTATGTAGTTTAAGAGCATGATGAAGACAAAAGTTGCAAGTCTGCATAAAGCCAAATACTTTTTTTTTAAGTAAATGATTGCACATTGTTCTAATGTGTGGCACCCAGACAAGAATATGTTGACTGGCAGTCTGAAAGTTGCGTGCTTTCCTTCATCTGTTATTTTCACACTTCTATGCATTTATATGTTTAAATATAAAAATTGCATATCGAATCGCAATCACAATTTGAAAGAAAAATCGCAATTAGTTTTTTTCCCCCCAAACCGTGCAACCCTACAATACTTAATGGTGGTCAATTGATCGGCACATCCCTACCTCTAACCCAATGTCGTCGTGTTGGTACTGTGTGTGTGTGTTGGGAAAGAAGGTATTAAAGTGACCCAAGGCTTAATGAAAAACAGAGGCACATTTCTCAAGCAAAACAATGAGAGAAGGCAACGTTTACATGAGCTAACTGACAGAGTAAGAAGAGACGGATGAAGGAGCGAGTGAGGGAAGCAGGAATGGGAGAAAATAAACACACAGGGGAGTAGAACGAGGGGGAACGAAAGAGAGAGTGGTGCGTCAGTGTGACGGAATGAAATCATGAAAATGTGCTTTTCATTTCTTAATACTCTGCCACAACCGCCCACTCTGTCCCTATATAACTCTCTATGTTTATCGCTCTCGCGATTCGATCCACATCTGCAAAACGTATCGATGTACTGTACACGTGTAGCTGCTGCTTGTCCAGCGTCAAGATGCATGAAACAAAGCTGGTCCCAAAGTATAAAGAAAGGTTTGCCTATTAAATATAATTATCTACTGTCAGACTCAAGTTGACCTTTCAGCAATAAAACCTTATTATGTGGGAGAAATGTCATCATCGACCAATGAATTACAAAGTTATGTACATGATTGCATTTGTTAGGTCACAGTGACCCTCACCTCTCATCGTTTTGAAGCATAAGTAATTAATTTCCACCAAATGTGTTTAAATCTAGTCAGGACATGTTAAGTACAAAGCGGTTTACAATGCAAACAGAATTAGGTCAGAAAGCACCACAATTGGCGAGTTAAATGAAAATGTTTCAGGCTTTATAATTCTGCTAGTTTGACTAATCAACCATTTACCCACATCAAATAAAACATATGTATTCTCTTAAGGCAGGGGGAACTCAAAAGATTGTTGAAAGGATGTTTTGTTTTTAAAAAAAAGAAAAAAAGGTATGTTATGTTGCAGGCCAATAAAAAATAGCTGTGGGCTGCACTTAAGGTTTTCACTGACTGTAAAGTTTGTATGCATTTTAAAAGATTTTGTGAAATTAAAACAAGGAAATAGTCTATTTTTCGTACGATTCTCAACAAAAACCTCAACCCTAATTTTGCCCATGTCTTTGTATTTAAAATAATAAATGAATCAATAAATGCAGTGCCACGTTTGTTGAGGCCACCATCATTGATCTAAATGGAATTACGAAAAAAAGGGTGGGTTAATGTTGATACTATATTGCTGGGGTCTTAAGCTTGCAGGCTCATATTTTGTGGCCCTTGACGTAACTTCCATTGTTCAATGTAATAGTTACAGTAAATATATTATGGCAGTCTTCAATCCCACTAGACACTAACTACAATAAAGGTGAAAACACAAAAATGACAAAACATAAAGAGCAACTACCGGTAAACAAGCTGAAGTGTGTCTGGTCCATCTCCTGGGGAAATTTTATAATACATTTTACATTTATGATGACTCAAGGTCTATGATAACTTAGGGCCACAATATCGGGTAGGATTTTAGTCACGTGATTAAAACATGATCCTGGAATAAATACTTCATGTGGCCCAGCCTCAGCCAGACTCTACCAATGTTACAGTGCCAAAATAAGGCAAATGTTCTTATCCCTCCTGTTTATTATTTGGCTCAGTGACCAAAATAGAATATATATATACAGTATATACTTACTTTCAAATTTATTTGGATTTGGTTGCCATTATGAAACACCAACCCAGTATGAGTGCAGTGTCAATACAGTCGAAGTGTCATTTACCCACCACTAGTACTTTGCATTGTTTTCTGTATGTAACTAATTATTCTCTTTAAAAGGTGCTTTGTGTGAATATATTTTGGGATCTGTTTTTGCTTATTGAGATTTACATTATTTCTTATGGGAAAAATTGCTTCGGTTTTTGTACGAGTCGGTCTTTGTCTGACCTTTTGCAACGGCTTAGCAAAAATCGAGATATTACTGTACTTTTTCCCCCATTTATTTTAGACAATGATACAGAAAAGTACGAGGTAGACAGCATAATAATATTAAGTCATACAGTGCAAAAGGAAATATATAGTATGTAAAGATGTCGATCCAATTCTGCCTGAAAGTGGGAATAAGATCAAAATAAACACCATCTCTACTTGGTAGAGATAGTTTATTAGTCGATCGGTTGAACATCTTTGACACACTCAGCAGCGTTATCTCACACTATTTATGTTGCTGACACAGTTATCTTTGATCAATCTCGCTGATTTAAAAGCAGGGAATTTCACAATAATGAACGTTTACAGTCCAATTGCCTTTACAAGAGTCATGTAGCTGTCCCAACTAATTGCACCACTTTTACTTTTGCAGCATCTGTGCATTATTGCCATGTATTGGGCTAAGTTTACAATTGGCCTGCAATATGTGCTACAGTTGAAAACAAAGAATAATCCTAAACTTGTGCGGAAACAATGCCTCTTCAGGGTATAAGCTGCATTAATTCTTACTTGAGCATTTCCATTGAAATCAGTAAAACACCTTTTTAGTCCATGTATAGTATATTCCACTGGGGCGATTAAGCTCTTACTATCCTTGTACTAACAGCTTTGTGGGGATTTTACTCATTAAGGCATTTCACTTGTCCCAGCTGGATTGATGTGGAGTAATGCGGCTGCGAAACCGGGCAAAACGCTCTGATAAAGCTGGTAGGAGTTGAATGAGGACACGTTAGATAAAGACACAGAAAGGAGGAGATTGTTGTGTTAAGATGTGAGACGACCTGAGGCCTAAAAAGTCTTGTGATGGTCTGAAGTTTAGCGCTTAATTTGGGGAATTATATCCAAATTATGATCTTTATCCACCAATTAGATATGAAGAGGAGAGTGAATGCGAGAAAGTGCTGTGTAAAAACTGTTGAACACAAACATACTTCACAGATATGTCAATCATTTGAATGCATAAATGTGGAAATAGCTGAAACAAGTCGGACAAGGCTTGTTATTTCTGACTATATTTCGAGATCAGTAAGCATTATCAAAACACAAGGACAGTTATTTTTGTGTATGAACTAAAACGAACAATAAAACAAATGACAGAGGCAAAGTTCATGGTGATTAATTCACATGTCACACAGAGCAAACGCACGGCTTAAGAGGATTATGACAGAAAAATAAGCGATATCAGACCTTAGCTATAGAGACTGTTAAGCCTTATTGGTTTGTTGGTTTTACCCTTAAAATGGTATTTGCACACAATAAAAAAAGCTCAGAAGATAAATCAGTGGTACATGACAGTAGTTAATGTTTGGGCGGATTATTGCCTTATTTAATGTCACTTTCCACACAAATCAATCAAGTTGCCTAAATAAACAAGCAACGCAGATGAACACACACGTCAAAGTCAATGTTACGGTGTTCTTCATCATCTCAAAGACTGACGGTCCTGATAATTGACAATTTAGTCGAAAGAGACAAAATCCTATCGTATCTAATTACTTCTTTCGGCAGGTGGGACAAGTTATCCAACCACAGTAGCATGTGGGAGAGGGGAACAGTATAAATCACAAAGGGGTCCAATCAGAACTACTGTCTTTGTAAGGTAAGGAGTTTGGACTTTTTACTAAGAAACAAGACTGTATTGTAATGGTGTAACGATAAGACGGTATTAATAATGACCACAGCAAAACTCTCGACGGTTAGTGCTACCCCTTTGAATTAATTGATTACTGCACTTTAATAAACTCACAAACTGACTGGTGCCAGATCACTAGCTTAAATGCTAACATGAAAACATCAACGTATTTCCCCACTAAGAAACAACATACCCCACCCAATCTAAACTTATTTAAACACACTGCTGTCTGAGCAACTCTGTTAGAACAGAATTATGATGCTCGATCTTTCCTCGGAGGAAAAGGAACGGAGGAGTTTTTATGGTGCGTTTAAGGACTGCTGAACAGAGTAAAACTCAATTCCTCTGCCAGAAATACAAAAATATATTTTCTTCGTTACGCTTTTTTCATTTAAATAATTCTCAAAGTGCTGCAGTACAACCAATAAGCTTAGCCATTAATACAGATAAAATACTAAGACTAAAACATTATCAGTGAAGCATGAAAAACATAAGGTATGCAAAGTAATAGTTTTTCTAACACTATAAGTGAAGCATAAAAAACACAAGATGTGCAAAGTAATGGCTTTTCTAACAGTGTGTATTTATTTCAGTTTTGTTTATAACACTTTTTCTTGGTCAAAAGCTTTCAGTGTTTGTATAAGTGCTTTTTGAGCACTTTCAACAATACCACAATAATGATTAACGTGATAATTCTGGTGATGTCATATTCTCATATCGTTACAACCCTCCGGTATTGTTACACACCTCAATACAATATGTCTTCTCCACCTGGAAGAAAGAGACGATATTATGGATGCACTGTCTACAGGCTAACCATCCAGACATCTACACAAGATTAAGTAGGCCAAAGCTAGTATTTCTAAATTACTGTACTGAATTACTGTTACTGTTTGAGACGGTGGAGCAGGAGCAAGACTGCTTCCTCTACCACTACTATTGTTGTACACCATGGGCGAGCTTGTCCGCCAATTTAATAAGATACCTGTACAGCGCATTTTAATCGATGTCCTCGGCAAACTGTTTAGTTAATTGCACAACCTGACAAACCAAAAGACCAGATTTGTCATTTTTCAAGCTACCACACAAAGAAAGACAGCTATGTGAGATGTATATACGTTCTAGATTTATAACACTGGTTGTTGTATTCAAACAGGACAGTGGCCAAGACGCCAACTGTGTACCGCCAGTGTAGTTATACAAAATATAGAATAAAACTAGTTTGTGCCTTTATGACCTTTTTAGCCATATATTATTTAAATTTGAAAAAAAAAAAAACTAAATATCAGGTAAAATAATACAAATACAGTAAGATTAGTGTGAAATGTACTTTCTGATATATTCATTGAGTGCAGCAGGTCTTGTTGTGATTTTAGTTTTTGAGATACCCTGAAAAAACCCTAAAAGTGGTTTCAAGGTATCTTCAAAGATGTGTTATACTTTATATTTCAGTCGACAAAATGTACTGTCATTTTAGTCGACTAATATGTTAAGGAATTTAGTCGACTAAAACTAAATCAATTTAGGTGACTAAAATTTGACAAACTAAAATACCTTTTCATCAAAAGACTGACTAAAACTAAATTCAAAACTGCTGACAAAATTAACACTGCCAAGTGCCAACAAAAAAATAATTCCGCTCTTTCATCCAGCTCTTTGTGTTTTTGAAGCATCTGTCCCCAGCGATGCTTTTTGTTTGAGAAATACCATGCTCAAGTGTGAGAAATACTATGCTCAAGTGTTTGGGCTCGAGCTTATAAGTGTTACATTTGATGTTTTAAAGCCAAGGACCTTCACGGTGGAGTGGAGAAAAGGAGGCATGCAGATGGCAATCAAGAGACAACTTCACAAGCGCTCACACCTGGAGGGTAGACCCTGAACATCTAGTATTGTGGTTTTTGCTCTTATTCATAAGTGGAGACTAACACGATGTGGTTCTCAGCAAGAATTCTTTTTTGGTCTGATGACTTCTTGCTTTTATTATTTTCTGCTTCTTGACTGAAGGTTCCGGTGGGCCTTCATACCTTTGTCACTTTTGTTATTAAGTCAAACAGATGCACATGTTTAGCATAGTAAAGTAAGTGGCTATATGGTGTATCAAGTTTAACATTCTGTGTTGGCCCTGTGATGAGGTGGCGACTTGTCCAGGGTGTACCCGGCCTTCCGCCCGAATGCAGCTGAGATAGGCTCCAGCACCCCCCGCGATCCCGAAAGGGAGAAGCGGTAGAAAATGGATGGAAGTTTAACATTGTAATAGGTTATTTCCAGTTTTAGCCTATGTGGAAGTCATTATTAAATCATGATCTTTGTTGGTATTCTCCGCTATTACATGAGAGAATGCCTTAAACTCAAGTGTTGATGCTAGTGTGTGTTAAATGGATCCTATTATGCAAAACCAACTTTTCTCGCTTGTTGATACCTGTTTTTATGTATTTTTCCCCATAAGTTCCAGAAATTTCAAATGCACAATTTTGAAGAAAAAACTCATTGCAATTTTTCTTTCCAAAATTGCGATTTGATTTGTAATTTTTATATTTATTACACGTAAATGCATAAAACTATCAAAATAATGAGGTGCCACATATTAGAACAATATGCAATAATTTACTTTGAAAAATACATGGCTTTATGCAGTCAAACTCAGAGCCGTTGTCTGCATCAGGCTCTTAACTAAAGAAAATGATAAAAAATAAACTGTACTTATAATGTAATCATAACATATAATAATAATGCAAGTAACCATTTCAAAGGATATTTCTCATTACAGTAAAATTGTTTATCATTATACTGTAGAGGTAAATAACTGTTATCCTAAATAAATAAACAAATAAATACAACTGACTCACTTCAGTAAGCAAAAATGTAACTTAAATAAACACTGAACATCTTTAAGTGCTTTTTTCCCTGTTGGAAAAAACATGTCTTTTTTTTGTTTTGTTCCCCATCATAATAATAATAATACCTGGGATTTATATAGCGCTTTTCTAAGTACCCAAAGTTGCTTTACATGTAGAACCCATCATTCATTCACACCTGGTGGTGGTAAGCTACTTTCATAGCCACAGCTGGCCTGGGGTAGACTGACGGAAGCGTGGCTGCAATTTGCGCCAACGGCCCCTCCAACCACCACCTATCATTCATCATTCAATTCACTGGTGTGAGTAGCACCGGGGGCAAGGGTGAAGTGTCCCGCCCAAGGACACAACAGCAGCGATTTTTTTTTTTTTTGGATGGTAAGAGGCGGGGACCGAACCTGCAACCCTCAGGTTTCTGGCACGGTTGCTCTACCCACTACGCCATGCCACCCCATCATGGCATTCTGGATCGTTCATCCATGTTGATGGGCTCATTTTGCCTATCCGGTTTGAAGCTGCAATATTACCACAACAGGACATTTGGCTTTGTAATCATATTTTTTTTCTACTAACTTTTGTTACTTTGCGGAACTTCTAACTAGTGAGTCGTGAGGCTCTCTGTCTGTGTTTCCTGTGTATGTAAAGCTGGCAATCTTGCTCTCTGCCCACCGAGACAAAGATTGTGGAGGATTGAAAAGAGAGCTCACTGTGTTCAGTTAATTCTACTATTAAATAAAAGTGCTCAGGTGGTGAGAGCGATGCTCACAGTGAAACCTCTTTCTTCCTGTTTGAACCAAGAGACGAAGAAACGCGAGGCTCAACAATTTTGATTGGTGAACATGTCTGTCACTCAAATGCCGGTGTAGAGAGAAAAAAAACCACCTTTGCCCCTTGCAGTTATGTTATTGCACTAATTAAAATGTTGATGTCAATTTGATGTCTATTAATTGTGTGGCCCTAATGCCTCTATGTCAAGTAAAGCACTTCATTTTGCCTTAGCTGTTTCAAGACATCATTAACAATCATTTTTGTACAATCAACAGGATATAAAATTGTTTATGTTCACATTTTCATGTTCATGTCTCTGCTAGGTAAATGGTAACACACAAATTGCAACAGAGTAATGATGCAAGCACTAACACGTTTCCCAATTTCACAGGATCATATGGACCATAGCATAAATGAGTTAGCGAATATTTTAATGAGCACAGTTGAATGGTTGTTAAGTGGTACACCTATACGCTCTACAATTGTCTACGCACTCCTCTGTCTATGTTCCGTGATGAGAGCGCCATATGATTTCACTTATCCATGGCCTTGGTCAGAGAGCTTTTAGACTGAGGAAAGTGACAAACTAATAATCCCCTTTCCTGCAATTATCCCCCTACCCCCGTCCTTATAATTATTTTCTTTGCTCCTCAATCACTGCCCAGCTGTGGAGGCTTCTCATTCAATTTCGGTTTGTTTCGCAAGTTAACGCACATGTTTTTTTGTTTTTTTTTCACACACATTAAGCCTTTGGTAACGTAACTTGTCTGTAAAAGGGAACCAAGAGAGTGAAAGGAGTGAAACAAAAAGGCATTTGATAAATATCTTCATAAAAGGCGCCTGTGTGTGGTTTCGCTGCTAACAACTGTTTCTAATATTACCGTAAAGTTGAGTATGAAGTCACAACATGCGCATGGGCTCGTGACCTACAGCATCATTACCAGACGTGGTGATGTAATCCACTCAGGGGGCTTTGTGGCAAAACTACTGAAGACCTCGTTGATTGTCTCTCTCCGGAGAAAACAGACGGAAAGAAAGGGGGATTCATGTGAAATAAAACGTTAATGACAACGTACTAGCTTTCATTCCGAGTCTATTAGAACTCAGTCTGACACGTGAAATGGTGGCTCCATCAAAGATCATGTAGATGTGGTCCTTAGCAGCACAATGAACACCTAATTGCTCCTGATGAGCCATCGGTGATTGAATATGAGCGTGACTGGGTGAATGAGGCAACGTTATAAAGTACTTAAGTACCATTAAATACTATTAGGGTAAAAGGTGCAATACAAAAGCATCCCATTTATAATTTTACAACATCGACGTGCGTGATCAACAAGGCAGACTAACTGATGGCAAATGTTAATGTTACGGCCCGGTATGATCTATTGTGCTAGCAGCTCACCTCATTTGACTGATTAATAGCTAATCGTCATTATTAAGGATTATTGATCGGCTGATGGGGAATCTGGGATATAAAGGATTGGTTAGAGAGGATTAGGTTGTTGAGGATGCAGGGACAAGGATGACAATGACAGAGCTGATAATAATGCCAAACAGATCATTACTGGGATAGAAAGAGCAGAGATTAAACAAGGACACGGTTTAGGGTTAAAATAAATATAGAGGGAACGTTAATGAGCAGAGTAGAGTCATGGAGCAAATGTTTAAAATGTTACTACAAGAGAAGGGGTTGAGGGGACACTTTGTCACATTGGGTTGTACCGGTAGTTCAAAAGGCCTTGAGCCTAAGCAGTTTTGTGTCTTAACCTGCTTCTTTCTTAGAGCATAACATATATTTTGTTTTTTGTCCATAGCAGGTCAAACTGTCTGGTCTCCTAAGCATAGATTTAGCCAGTTTCATGTTGATTTGTTGTTAGTGTTGTTTTAATCAGTAACATTTAAAATCTGCAGAATGCTGGAATTTCTTCCTTGTCTTGAATTTGAAAGACAGAGCGTTTAAGTTTGGGGCGGCATGGCGTAGTGGGTAGAGCGCCCGTGTCAGAAACCTGAGGGTTGCAGGTTCGCTCCCCGCCTCTTACCATGCCGTTGTGTCCTTGGGCAGGACACTTCACCCTTGCCCCCGGTGCCGCTCACACCGGTGAATGAATGTTGAATGAATGATAGGTGGTGGTCGGAGGGGCCTTGGGCGCAAATTGGCAGCCACGCTTCCGTCAGTCTACCCCAGGGCAGCTGTGGCTACAAAAGTAGCTTACCACCACCAGGTGTGAATGAATGATGGGTTTTTAACATGTAAAGTGACTTTGGGTACTTAGAAAAGCGCTATATAAATCCCAGGTATTATTATTATTATTA
The DNA here is from genome assembly GCF_033978785.1 of Entelurus aequoreus. Classification (NCBI taxonomy): domain Eukaryota; kingdom Metazoa; phylum Chordata; class Actinopteri; order Syngnathiformes; family Syngnathidae; genus Entelurus; species Entelurus aequoreus. The sequence goes on from NC_084748.1 coordinate 29,561,490, forward strand.
AGTCATGGCTCTCAGACATCGCTAGCTTTGAGTACGGTGTGGACTTCGTTAACAACTCTCAAAGTAAAATTGATCCAATTGAGAAGACTTTTTTTTTAAAACACTCTATAGTAGCTCACAAAAGAAACCATGTCCTACTTGGAATTATGCTCACACAACTGCTGCATTTCTGCTCTAGGTGATAATCTTAAATTCCCCCTTTCAGTTTTTTGCTGATAGTGGAGTGAGACATCTATACTAGGCAGAGATGACGGGCTGATCAAACAAGGTGGAGTGACTCGCGCAGATTAGCTCTCCTCTGGCTTTTCAAACAACACTGACAAATGCGCACCCCTCCGCACTTTCGTTTGTCAGAGATCTATTCCTGCACTTAAAGCAGACACGTGCACTCAACCAGCTTATGCTACCTTTGTCACCTCCCACTCACTGGTTATCTCCAAGGACACAAAACCCACAAGATCCCCTACCCAATTTCCACGCATGCAGCCTAAATGGAGCTGTAAGTAGGCATTAAGCCTGATGGGAAGGGGGACGGTAAAAAGAAAACATCAATGTGGGAGAGAAGAACCGGGAGGTAGGTTTCTACTTAATACTGCGACTTTTATATTTTCTTTACAACATACCTAAGTAGGCTTTTTTGGGAAGTTGTGCATTCTCCCATGTTTGCATTTGATTGCTCCCTGTTCTTAGTCAGTCAAAAAAGATACAATGAGTCCTGTGTACTTTTTTTTTTTTTTATACATACACACACACACTCAGCGATCCCTGCCAGATTTAGAAATCTCTTGGTTGCTGGCCAAAGTATCAGAAATAATAATCCACAGCTCACAATACGTCATGTAACTTTTTTTATTTTTCAACCAGAGATTAGAGATTAACGCCTTTCACCGTTAATGCTATGACCTGTCTGATTTGTGTATCTGTAGTTTAAACTGGATGCAGGCCAGGAATGAGCCATGGACTTTACCGAGTAAGTCAGTCAGAGGTGAAAATATATACAGTAGCCTGATACCTTAGCCATAGATATACTTAGATCTGAGTAGTCAGGAAATGTCAACAACAAAAGGTACCAAATTGGACATCACATGTTGTGACCAGTGGTCTTAGCCTAGTGTCCCACAGGACTCAATATATTTACATCTATTGTTTAGAATGGACACATTTGACCTTAGATGCATCACACTGGCTACTCTAAGCAGAGTTCTGCAAAACCAACAGCAATTTTAATCAAGCAGACTTAGGTCAGGTTGAAATATTGAACATGCTCACAACACATTTACACGCATCTGGGAATTTTTTTAATGGGATCTGCTTTGAAAGTGACCGTGCAGAACTATCCGACAGAACAACAGATTTTGTCCCAAAAAAACCCAGAGTGACTTATAACCATATGCAGACATAGCTTGTTGACCTGCGGGGTTAATAATTGGTTTGGTAAATATGACCAGATGTCAAACATTTTACGTAATTCCAACCTTGTCAAGTCATCAGTTTCATATCACAACGCTGGCCTTTAATTTTGAGTAAGCTCAAAATTACGTAAAGCAACACAACAGCGCTGTCAAATTATACATTTTTAAATTCAGATTAATCACACTTTTATTTTTGGATGAATCGTGATTAATCACAGTAAATGATTTGCTTTTTGTGCAACTTGAAACGGGGTCAATTTCATGCAGCTCCTGGTGCACTCGGCTTCTTAAGATAGGGTTCTCTCTGGTTCTTCTGTGCTCAGCCTCATATAATTTTATATGACGTTTATTATGTGTGCATGTGTGTGGTAGAGGGAACATGGGTTTTAGGGCTTGGGGGGTTAAGGGGGGGAGGCACTGGTTTTAATATGTTTTTAAATGAAAAGTATTTTGTGCTACATTTTATATGTAGGAAAAGTGCCATACAAATAAAGTTTGATGGATTCTTTGCATAATTTAAATTAATCTAAGAAAAAAACCAATATCTTGACAGAAATGCAATTTTATTTTCAGAATGTCATACACAAACATCTTTTAAATGTTTTACTTGAATGCTTGTCATTTATTTGTTCAAAACCTGGTAAAAGTTTTATTTAAAGTTCGCTTGGGGTTGATTTTAAAAATGCGCCTAACTCATCAACATTGACCTGATCACTGACCATATAGCATCCAACGGCATCTTTCATCTCCACAGTTAAAAGTATGTCGCTAGACAACTGACGGACATATTTTTATAAGGCCAGGGGCCGTATTTATCAAGCGTCTTAGAGTGCCATTTTACACTTAAATCCTGAGAATTTGCAAAATTTAGTCCTACTCTCAAACTTAAGAATAAAAGCTATTTATCAACTTTCTTAAGTCTAAGAATCAGTCCTACTCTCCACGATATTTAAGAGACCTTCAGAGGTGTCCTAAGTGGTTAGGAGTTGCCAGCGGGGGATGGCACTGAGGCGAGAGAGACGTGCGCGAACGTTCAGGGAGCGGAAGGATGTCCTGGCTTTGTTTGTTGACGAGCAGCTGATCAAACGGTATCGTTTAGACAGAGTGGGTATTATTTTTGTCACAGATTTAATAAGGGGCGTCATCTCATCAGCAACATCACGCAGCAGAGCTTTCACAGCAGAACTAAAGGTCATCACAATGCTTCGATATCTCGCCACTGGGAAAATGCACATTTATTTTTGATTCATTGCCAATATTGTTTGTTTGTTTTGTATTATTTTGTAGTTTATTGACAAAATATACACTCCCATTGTCCACTTAAATATTTCTAAGATATTTCTTTATTCTTAGACAAGGGATTCCCTTCCGTGATTGGTCATTTCTATGGACACAGAAATGACGTCACCCAAAATTCCGTTTACGGCACATAGTAATGTCGTAATTCAGCTCTGAGTGTGACACTTAAGATTCAGTCGTACACTTCGCTGAAAGTGTGAGTAAGACGCTTGATAACTAACTTTTAAGTGCAGCTTTCAGCAAAGAATTTCTTTACTCATAAGTCAACTCTTAGCAGACTTCTTAGGAGTAATTCTAAGAAGCTTGATAAATACGGCCCCAGATCTGTCTTTGAAAGACATACTTCCAATTCAGCCCACTATGTCCCATTTACTATGTTCTTTGTGCGAAACAATAAACAATCACATGATATGATAATAATAAGATGCCGGTCCAAGCAACTTTAAAAGCAAAGGTGATGAAAACACTCATATGCAAGGCAACTTTCCTCTGCAGCCCACATGCAAGACCTGAAGCATTCCTACATTGGCTAATAAGCGCACCGTGTGCCTCGTCATCCATTGACTTCTCCTCGCTCGGGCGGGAATTAACAGTTGGCTGTCTGTATGTCGGCTGCCCTCGGCCTGACCCAGTCAGCCGCACAGAGAAAGGAGTGATTAACAGAACTGTAGGAGCAGGAGCCCACCTGCTCTGGCTCAATGGGAGCCCTCACACAGCTAGCTAGCAAGTCCCCCATGTACAAAGAAACACTTGCACTGACAACGATATATATGTACACGCGGAATAATGCTCAATGGGACTTCACTGGCTCTTTCATCCTTACAGATAGAAAGAGGAAGGGGGCAGAGCTGTGATAAAGACCCCGACAACAGTCAAGGAGGGCAAAACGGGAGGGAGGGAGGGATGTAGGAAGGAAGGGAGGAGGAGCGTTTCCTGGAGAGACGGGGCAGGCAGGATATGCAGGAGGAGGAGGAAGGGAAACACAGGGGTGGCTTGTTCCTAGTAGAGGTTGTGTCCTCACGGGGGTTCTGTAGTTGATCACAATTGCACTGGTATGAACCTGCATAGACTCATTATGTGATATGTGCATACTGTACATCACTACATTCCATGAGTGTCTTTACCTTTCCTACGAAGAGCCACATAATTGAATACGCTTTCTTAAACCGAGAAAGCCTGGAGGACTACAAGGCATGTCCTATATGTAAGAGGATCGCACTCATTCTTTTCATCAGTGCCCTTTCTATCTTTCTGTCCGCCCCCAAATCCATTTGACTCTCCGCTGTAATATAGCTGTTATCGTTTGATCTGGAAAGCACCAGAAACCTGCCAAAAAAGGTGGGAGTGCTCAGGTATGTGTATATAGTTCAGGAAGTGTTATTTACATTTATGGAGTCAGGGTGAAGTAAGGCTCCTTGCGGTGTGGGCCTGTCTGATGGAAATAGAGATAAGCAAGCATGAGGGACCCTGTGAAGTGTAAGCAAGCGTGACATTAGGCCTTAAGTTGTGTTAAGTGGCTCTATTCATTCCCACTTCTGATTGAACACTTCCCCCATGTACCCTCGAAGGATTTGACCTTTAAACATGACCTCTCTTTGCCCTGGCTTCTCAACACATGTATGGTTACACCCATGGACCTTGAAAACCACACTATATATCATTTCACACACGCTTTCCGTCGCTTGCCCTATGACCTTGTCTGTAACAACCTCGCCTCCCTGTCAATACTGTTAATACCCCCATGTCAAATCTCCAAATGCCTCCCAAACCCCGTCTCAAGTTGCACAACCTTGCTTTCATGCACGTGTGGCGCTCTATTAATTCCAGTGGTGACAGGTCTTTGATGCCGCCACTGCTCCTTAATCCCGACACTGAGAGAAAGGGCGAGGGTGCAACACGTAATGGGAGGGGAGGGGTGGCTTCCAACTGGCTTTGACCCAGTCAAGCTCAAGTTCAGGCTCAGCTTCAAGTTCAATGTTATACCAAAGCTCTTTGCCTTTTGAGTCCCAATAAAGTGCACAGGAAAATGACAATTACGTCATAAAACAAAAACAATATCATCTGTTGTTGTCACAGTAGTATCATTTATTGGAAAAATATTCAACTAAACCAGTTCCTTATTCTTGTTTTACATACAATTGTTTAGTCAATAGTACACAATAACTAATTCACAATACCTATGTATTTAAATCCTTTGGTTTTTGCCCCTCAAAATCTTCCTGTCTCTAGGGACTTCTTCCCTGAGCTGATAAACATTAACAAAAGCAACCAAAAATGTTTGAAAATAAAAATATTGCCCTGATCATTCTAGTATCGCTCATATACTGACAATACCTTTGGGGGTGACGCCACCATTTTATGGATGGATCCGACCTCTTACGTGTCGTGTTCTGACTGTGAAAATCCTGACACATCGGCAGTTGTTATATAGCTGTATATCTACTTCTTCATTTCCTGTTAATAGCTGCTTACTTTCTGCTGTAACATTGTTCCATCTTCACATCTTAAACTTTGCTAATCACTTTTTTTCTTAGTGGTGTTCAAAGCTAGGTTAGCGGTTATCTCAGCTATTAGCATGCCTGCTACTGGCCTGCTCTTGTTGTGCAACATGTTTAGCCTCGACATCTGGTGATAATGTTACTAAATAATGATATTTAAGATACAATTAAATGAAGCGTATTTACTGTAATAGTGGGGATTATTATTCATTTATGAGAGCGGCTACACACTGTGTATACAAACACATAATTAGCTGTGAGCTGCTTGTTAGCCAGAGGGAATTGGTGTTTCTGACCAGCATTAAAAGGCAATGACAATCACGTACGTTTTCACAGAATATCCCTAAACTTAACTTTTCTGGGGGCCCAATTTTCACAATGCCCTGGCAATCATCATTATTTTGTATAGTCTTCTATACAGTGGGTATTTGTTTTTGGTCTATATCTTTAGTCAGAGTTTTATATTTTGGAAATAATAGCCCTGTTATGCAAAACACAATGCCCACTGCAGAAGATGCTGGCTCTCAGGAGGATATATCCATGCAAAGCTCTGCAATACCTTAACATTTTTACCCCACCAAATGTATAATAGTCATAAATAAAGTCATAAGAGACATAACTTAAATCAGAAGCCGTACGTTCTCATTAGTCAGAAAACTTAGTCAAATTTCCTCGATCTGACAAGAGTGCTCTGATTTTTTTTACGATCTACTGGAATCTAGTTGGTTGCTCCAGTACCACATTGTGAACTGAACTTGTCCTTCGGGCTGATGTATCTCAGAGCCCGGATTTGGTCAGCAGACTGCCGGTTGATAGCGTCATGACTTTTAGTTAGAAAACAACAACAACAACAAACTAGGAAAGGCAATTAATTTGCAGATACGGTTAATACACGGGAGGTAGAAAAAATCGGTCATTAATTCCAAATTGGTATTATTTTCCAGAGCACTGCAAGCCAAAAAAAGATGTCATAATCAAGTTCTACTCCTGCACTTTGACAATTTTAGATGATTTTAACCTGTGCCAACTGGCTCTGTTTTCATCACAAACTAATTGTGAGTTGGCAAGGTTATACACAAAACACTTAACTAATTTTCACAAAAAATGCAGAGAGTGAGCGTGAAGCCATTAAATGTTGGTGCAGATCCAGGATTTTTGTTTTTGCTTGAATGTTGTTAAAATTACCAAGCTTTAAAAAAAAAAAAGATCTCAATTTCTCCGTGTATAGTTGATGACAAAAATATTGCTTAATAGGGATAGAGTCAGTGCATCAGAATGTGGTTTAAAGCCATTCCAATCCTAGAGTGTATTTGCAGAAATACAGTGGCACCAACATTTACGAGCACAGAGCTTGCAACTCAAAACACTCGTATCTTAAATCAGCCCCCTGAAATTAATTCAAAACATTTTAATCCGTGCTTGGCCCTCCCAAAACAGCACTTTCAACAAGCCTTTTAAAATGAAAAAAAAAAATTTTCAAACAAAAAATATTGTTGGAAAAACATTAAAATAGCCTAAACTACAAACAACTACAATCATTTTAGGTAATAATGTAATATTTTTCAGCATTTACCTGAGAGCAGACGTGTAGCTGTCTCCTAAGGGCCGCTTCTTTGTCGTGTAACAATATTAACTAGGAAATCGGTGTTTATGTTGCACACAAACGTATTTGAGTGAACAGAGAGGTCAGAAATGACAAAAAGCAAGATGCACAGTATGTCTGTGCATCAAATGTAATGCTCGACCGTCTAGTTTGTTGAGTCAGAACTAGACCGGACAAACTGAAACGCGTCCAACATAGCATGTGCAGCTTATCAATATTTTCACAAATATATGTTCCTAGTTTGGACGCTGGCTGCGGCCGAGCTGACACAACGGGTAGGCGGCTAACCGGTTGGACACGTTTTTAATATTTCTCTGATTCTGTCGTCCGCTTCTTCTCCTTTGCACTAACTTTCATAGTTCCGGTGATTGGAGGGCAGGAGTGTGTCGATCTCTGAGTGGAGCTAAAATGTGCATGTCAGCTGTCTAATCAAACCTTAAGTTTTTTTTTTGTGTGTAAACAAAGCAGGAACATGTAACAATTTATTAACTCGATAGTGCTCAAACGGCACAGCTCTATGACAAATATCCCTTCAACCGACAGCTAGTTTGGCTTGTAACTGAAATTACGATCGCAACTTAAAGCATGGCAAAAAGCAGAGAAACAGCTCGTATCACAAAATACTCGTAGGTCTAGGTACCACTGTATCACCTTTCCTGTTACAGCCTGCATACAGAGACACCAGCTTCAGCAGATGGGCCTGTGGTGGAAAAAAAGCTTGCTGCAGTTCCAGCCAAATGGTCACATTTTTACGTTCAAGTTATACAGACTGTTTGGGACAGGCGGATGTTTGTGATCTGGTCTGATTCTAGTGCAAGGTAAAAAATCAGTATGGTATGTGATTAGTTTCTCATGGGCTGTTCAGTTTTAGCATGGCCTGTCTTGATGAGATGGAAGAATTATAGTAACTCTGAATTCTTCTACAAAGACTGCAAAACCTTACGTCCAGGGAGACATCATTGACATGTGTTTGCCATTTAGCTATCACAGAGGGGAAGATTTATGACAACCTCCCCAACTTCTCATCAGAAACTTATTTTTTATTCCGCTTTGTTAGAGTCTATCTTCAGGGAGGGAGGCGTTTGCTTCCCTCTGCCAGGTGGTGCCTGAATGTGTCCATATGAGTATGCGTGCATACATGAGTGATGAGGTATTTGGCAATCTGAGAGCAGGTTTAATAATAACCGATATATCCCTGGATGCTTTCAGGGCTCGTTCCAGCTGGGAGCGGTCTGTCATGCCTCCCGACCCCATGTGAAAGGAAAAAAAAAAGGGAGACATAAGTTGGGAGAAATGATGAAGAGGGAGGACTGATCAGGAGAACTTGAAAATACAAAAAAATAAGGGAGGGGACGTGTGAGCTGACATCTGCCTGGCATCAGCTCACCTTGCATGCTCTTTGGACATAGGCCTTTTTTCCGAACCAACTCTGGTCTGACAAATGCAAACACGAATCCCCTCGAAGCCCCAGTCTGACACTTTTTCACTTGTATGTGTGCATATTTTTCTATTTCACAGTCCTCTGGTTTCACACAGAGATGAATCCAGTTGTCTATGCCAGCTTTCTACTCGCTGAGATACTGAGGCGTTTCACACTCTCGAGCTGGCTGCGTGTGTGTCAGGGAACCTCAGTGGCTCGAGACGCCTGGAGACGCAGGACCCCTCGCACACAACCGAGAGGAGCGTATAGAACATTGTACACATTGGCACAACCTGGCCCTGACACGATTACACGTCGAGCTAAAAGGAAGCAGCAGAACAGCGCGGGCTTCAACAGTGCCTCTTTGACAGATTTAAGCAAATAGCAGCAAACAAGCGATTATTTTTGGCAGGCCCGGCTGCGGTCCATTCCAAGAACTCGGGAAGGTCCAATGGGAACGGAGGGAGATGAAATCACATAAACAGATGTGATTAAAGTCAATATCATATGTGCCATTACTCATACAGACGATGCACTCCTTCAGTCATTCACAAAAACATGCAGACACTCTCTGCTCTTTGGCAGCCATGCTCTCATTTGGTCTTCCAATTATACCAATTTATTGCCAGTTAAATGCAATGTGCAGGAATATTAAATACTAAGGGGCCTGACAGATGGCAACATCTAAACAGTGGGAGTGGACTGGCTGAAACGCGGTACAGTAAGTATGTGAGTGCCGTGTTGCGGGAAAAAAAACACACACAAAAAAAAACGCGGCGACTAATCAGGTAAGAATTCATCATGTTCATACGCGTTCTTTCAAATATGTAACATGAAGCAGTGTGGAGAGGCAGCGGGATCAGTGTGGGATCTGCAGCTGACATAGTCGAGTTGACCCACTATAAGTGGATTTGTAATCCCAGAGTGGATTTAAACTGTGTTTACTCTCATGGCCGTTGTGTGTGCTTATTTGAGTCTGCCGGCACAGCTGCTTCTGTTTCCCCTCTGTCACTAACTCTGCTGTCCATATTGCTTTTCGATCACATGCCACTAATTATATAGCGGGCTTCAGCACAGCTTCCTTTTCTGAATGTGCTGGAATTATTGGTGTCATGCAGCAGTGGGAACAGTTATTTCTGTGTTGTACTTTCTTTTTTCCTTATTTTTATGAGGAGGTCTATGACAACACTGCAGCGTTACACAAACACTGCATTACAACACACACAAAAACAGGGTGTTCTGGCCAGGCTCTGGAGAGGCTAAGCTGCTTTGGGACTGAGGAGAGCTTTGATAATGTCACCGGTCGATTAATCGGCCATTACCGTCGCAGGCCGGGCCAGAGATTCTACCGCTAATATGGCTCTGACACAAGCATGCGGTTTAGTCGGAGTTTGTGGGGGTTACAGCCAGATCAGGCTACCGCTAAAGCCAAAAGCGGCATGACCTGAAAATGTTTGGCTGAGGCGAGAGTCAACTGAGGTAAATCAAATCAAGTCGGACTGAGATACAGAAGAGTTAACTGCAGGGTACACATGGAGTTGCAGGTGAGATACTCACTACTCTGAGACTGTCAAATTAGGTCAAACAGATTAAACAGTTTAACATTAACAACATTTTGAAAATAACACTGTATTGCACACGAGTCTAACTCAAGGCTCGTGGGTCCACATAACTTTATGGTGCCCGTAAAAGCCTGGAAATAATATACGTCAATGAGGCGTTTCCTCTTTCTTGACTTAAGGCAAGGGTGTCCAAACTTTTTCCACCGAGGGCCGCACACAGAAAAATTAAAGCATGCGGGGGCCATTTTGATATTTTTAATTTTCAAACCATAACAAAATATATGGATTTTGTTTGTTTTTTACCTTTAGGGCTCCCGGGGACCATAAAGAGTCTAAGTCATTAAAATGTTAAAAACAAGTCAAATTATTATTTTTTTATTTATATAATGCTTACAGTAAATCTGTACAGTATATCAACTTCAGGTTGATATAAAGTTTAAAAAAACAAAAAGGTTTTATGCCTTTTCTGTCAAAGACAACTTAGTTTTTTATAATAAAACTGAAATATGCAGTATTTCCCCCACTGCCCAAAACATTCAGAAAGCAATGTTTGATGTGAAGTAATTAGAGCCTTAAAAATATCAATAATGCAGGACACCATTGATTTTAATTCATTATTATTTTTGAGTAATCACAGTGAAAAGATAAATACAATCCCATTTAATATATTTGGGATCCAAAAGGTGCCCCACTCAGAAAGTGATACATTTTTATTAGTTTTTTTTTTAACTTTCAACACTTAAGTTACGAGCTCAACTTCAAATATATCTGTCGATTTTACGTTTGAACTATTATTTTGTTTGTTTTAGGCTCTTTTGTCAAATAAAATGTTGATGTTTTTGTATGGCAACCACACAATATATGCAATATTTCCCACATAAAACATTTTAAAGTGAAATATTTGAAATAATTGGAGCCTTGAATAGGTCAATAATTCATTATAACATTGATTTTTTTTTTTTTTTTTGGAGCAATGGCAAAAAAAGAAAAAAGAAAGATAGACAAAAGAAAGAAAAAAGCCTGCATGGTAGCTTTGTGTCAACATTGCAACTTTTTCTAGTTAGATTTCACCTCATTCCACTTTTTTAAATGTTTTTTTAATTTTTGCAATAGCATTTCCAGAATGTGTGGCGGGCCGGTAAACAATTAGCTGCGGGCCGCAAATGGCCCCCGGGCCACACTTTGTCACCCCTGACTTAAGGGGACCAATGACGAATTCTGTCTTTTCTGACTTATAAATGTTGTTACAATGTTGGATACTCCTGTTAAACAATGCCAAAGTGTCAAATCATAAGTTTCATGCATTTAGACGTGAGCTTGCGCGCAGTGTTGGATGACTCTGTTCATGGGGTTTTGCAAGTGGAAGCACTTATTTAGAGGGGGAGGAGCTTCAGGGTATGAGGAAACAAAAAAAAGGTAGGATAAACTATCACTTCATATAATCTTGGCATGTGCATAATAACATCGACGTGCGCCATGTAGTGACATTTTTACGCACTCTGTAAATCAGGGGTCACCAACCTTTTTGAAACCAAGGGCTACTTCTTGGGTACTGATTAATGCGAAGGGCTACCAGTTAGATACACACTTAAATAAATTGCCAGAAGTAGCCAATTTGCTCAATTTACCTTTAACTCTGTTATTATTAATAATTAATGATATTTATCTTTGTGGAAACACTGATCATCTTAATGATTTCTCACAATAAATATATATAGAAACAGATAAATATCAATATGCAACACTTTATTTTTATATTTTCTCTAAGTGCACATTTTTCAAATTGAACATTTTCAAATGATCACTTCTAAGACAGTCTTGTGAAATCACAATATCCCATTTTAACTAGCTAGCCACTAACATTTTTTAACAAATCATGAATTACTTTGCACCATGTTTGTACAAATAATAACTCATGTAAAATACAAAAGTAAACTCTCAAATTTTTAAATCATGTCACACTTTGAACTGGACACCAAATCTGTTATCTGTTTCTTTGTCAGTTAGTGGGAAGCCTGGCATTGCATGCTGTTAACTAGTGTGTTGTACTCTGGTGTGTAACTTGACACTGCAACTCTGAGTGAGTCTTGCAGATGTGCATCAGTGAGGCGTGTTCTGTGTTTGTTCTTGATGAAGTTCATGTCAGAAAAGGCTGATTCACAAAGATAAGTTTTTCCTCATTGTTTGTGGAACCTTCTTAATCTTTTGGACATATTTTCACAGCAATCTGGCCTTAAGCTTAATTATGATAAATGTAAAATGTTAAGGATCGGAAATCTAAAGGGAACGTCCTTTCGAATGGAATGCAAAGTGCCTGTTTTGTGGACAGATGGACCAGTTAACATACTTGGTGTTGTTGTCCCAGAAAATCTGGAAGATCTAGGCTCAGTAAATTATGATAATCGACTAAGAAAGCTGGAAAAAATTATGCAATTATGGAAAGGGAAATCCCTAACCTTGTATGGTAAAATGTCTATTGCCAACTCGTTAATTATTCCTCAATTTATTTATTTGTTTTAGTCATTACCAGCTCCATCACAAAACTTTTTTTAAGATTTATGAGCGGAGGGTCTTCGATTTTGTCTGGAACGGCAAACCAGAAAAGATTAAAAGAAAGGTTTTGTACAAAGAGTATGAATTTAAAAAATTTTTTATTTATTTATTTATTTATTTATTTATTTTTTTAAATTTTTTTTTTTTAGAACAGGCCCGCGGGCGACTCATCTGGTCCTTACGGGCGACCTGGTGCCCGCGGGCACCGCGTTGGTGACCCCTGCTGTAAATCAATCGGAAAGTGTGCAGGTGGATCTAATGTTGTGACCGGACAGTGTCTGGAAAAAAAATCGACTTCAAGATATATATTTAAACAGTGTGTATTTATAAAAGTATGTCATGGTTTCATTTGCAATCTGGGAACGCTTCCAGAATTGAACTGCTTGACAGACTCAATGAACGGGTTACAAATGTGACTGGAGCAAAATTTACACCTAAGCATATTCAATACATATTATCAAGACCAGCGATTTTCTAAACTGTGGTACAGTGGTACACGGGCTCTATCTAGTGGTATGCCAAAGAATCACTTGATTTAATTAGCGTTTTAATTTCCTATATTGAAACCCAGTGTTACTGTTCAAACTGTGTGCTGTTACTGTTGCCAAAAATATTAAATTGACTTGTTAAATAAAACCTCTGCCTTGTTTTTAATGAATACTTAGGCCTAAGTTTGAGAATTACTGATCTATACCACAGAGAAGTGTTTTAAATGCAAATTGAATTGTATTTCAATTTTGACAGAAAAAAATGTAATGCATTCAAATGCAGTTCAGTTCCTAAGTTGATATTTTAAACAACAAGCTATTCCAAAGTGTTTTTTTTTTTTTTTTAGTAATTGAAAGCCTTTTCATATCAAATTCTACATTAGTTGAACTAATATATATGCTTGTCACTTTGACTTCTGTAGTAAACAACGATAATTATCAAATGAAAAGGCAATTGCGTAATAATCACTCCCTCCAGGATTTTCCGGGCTTTTTCGTGATTGTTGCGGCCAGTTTTTTTTGCAGCATTTTTTAAAAGGTTGTGGCAAAATCGCAGGGACACATTTAATTGGTTAGACAGTTGCGTCGTGTTTGAGTGCTGCTAGGGTAAATTCGATGACTAGACAATATGTGCTGGGAAACTGCGGGGATTTGGCAAAGTTGTGAGGTCACGCACGATTTGTGGGGATGGTTGAATTTAATAGCGTGAATTGGCTTGATCGCAACATCCCGAAATCCTGGATGGACTGAATAACATAATGAAGGGGCACACAATAAAAATGAGTTTGGAATATTGTGGAACCTCAGCGTGCTTACTTTTCAAATCGCAAGAAACAGCATATGCATATAAGTAATGCAATTAGGGCTGGGCGATATATCGAATATACTCGATATATCGCGAGTTTGTCTCTGTGCGATATAGACAATGACTATATCGTAATATTCAAGTATACGTTCTCACGCAGTTGCTTTTAGCTGCGGGCATTACACTTCAGGCGTTTCTCACTCTTTTTTGTCTCTCCTTCTTACTGAGACATAAAACAAGCGCACCTTGTTACATGCGTCACATACCGTCGCGCGTGCAACATCATACGCCCTCGCGGAGCAGAGAGGTAGCAGTGTGGGTAACGTTAGCAGTGATGCTAGCGGAGTGGTGCGAGTGGTAATACGAGAGAGAGAAGGTGCCAATCTGGTAACAAATGAAGGAATAATTAATTCCAAGAAAAACAGCACAGGGTCCATAGTCTGGCGGTGGTTTGGCTTCAAGCGGAAATATTTCGAGCAGACAACCGTAATATGTCAAGTATGCAGCAAAAGCGTTGCTACAAAAAGTAGCAGCTCTACTAATGTAGCATTATTTGAAAAGTCACCCGCTAGAGAATGAAGAGTGATTGAAACTCCGCATGTCAACATCTCCGTTCGGTGCCACACCAAACAAAATGCCGAAGCAACCCTTTCCACATCTACACCGTATGAAAAAATAGTCAAAAACAGAAGGAGATAACGTCCGTAGTAACCTACCACATAGCGAAGGACATACACTATTTGATTTCCTATTATGCAGCTCATTTTTATTTGACAGTTAATGAAATATCTTGTGTAACATCATGCACAAAAGTGCATTTTATTTGTTTTAAACTATTGTAGTGGCGTTCTGAACAAAAAGTACACTTTAATTTAGTGTTTTGATATGTCATCTTAGTGACATCATGCACAAAAGTGCACTAATAGCTTGTTTTAAAATGTCTCTGACAATCTTGCACTTTCTGTTTTGGAAATGGAAATGACATGAATGTTTAATAAATACAGTTTTGGTAAATTGACTTAGTTGTGATTTCCCTCTCTGCATGAAAGTTTAAAATGAGCATATATTAATGCAGTATGAACAAGAATGTTTTAATGTAGACACATAGAATCATCATACAGGTGTGATTATATGCATCAAGTGTTCATTCAAGGCTAAGGCAAAATATCGAGATATATATCGTGTATCGTGACATGGCCTAAAAATATTGAGATATTAATAAAAGGCTGTATCGCCCAGCCCTAAATGCAATATTCTTCAAACTACTGTATCTTTATTATGTGGCTGACATTGTAAACACAACTAAGGCGATGATTTCAGCTCACACTTGAAAAGGACTAAATCTGGAATGTTTCCATGCATAAATAAGGATCTGTCACTAAAGCCAACATTTTAGGATGAAGGTACAGCATTAAAAAAAAACACACGTAAGATTCTTCACCACAGACCAGTGTGGAGATCTGCATGGACTGATGTCAATGATCCTAAATGCAGGGGTAAAACCTTTCATTTTGGCTTGGTAATTGGGCTTGTGAATCAGAAAAAAAGACAGGTGGGGTGGAAAACAGGTTGAAATGACGTCTTGTGTATGAATATAATTCTGGAGGATATTATTTATTCAAATGCACAACGCTATAAAGACTTAAACCTCGGGTGTCTAAACTTCTTCCACCATACTAAAACGTCAAAGCATGCAGGGGCCATTTTGATATTTTGCTAAAAGATGCTAAAAACAGACACAAATGTAAAGACAAAACTTTGTGTAATAGGTATCAAAGTATTATTATTACAGGGTTTCCCCCAAATTGCCAATATACACGTGGCGATGGGGGTATTTTCTCTTCTTAAAAACCGCCACTGTCCTCTTAACATTTGCACATTGTACATTCTGTAGCTCGCCGTCCGTATGTATACCTCCGATATATTAAAAACGTGCGTCCACTTCGCAGGCGGCAGAAATGCTGCCTCCTCTCCAGACAATCGGGTGCGTCTTGCCTACATCATTGCAACATCCTGTTTTGGCAGTGCTGTTTTGGTGACCAGAGCCTTTTTTCAGTGCATTACTAGTAAATAGTGCACAAATAATAGGTAATGTACAGCATATCCATCCATACAATATATTGCCTAAATTTGTTTCACATAAAAATAAAAATAAACACCTAATTTTTAAGGTGTGGCGGCTTTTATTTTGCCATGGCGGGGCGCCACCATCAAATACATATAGGGGAAACCCTGTATTAGTCATTAGTATCACAATTTCAGCGTTATCTCATTGCATGACATCTTGTTGCTCTTCTTTATTACATTTTTACTGTTATTTTTGTTTGATTTTATTTCGACAACATGTTTCGAGCCGTTTGCTGTGAAACGGCCCCGAGGCCACACTTTGGACAAACCTGATCTAATTCTGGGATTTAAGGTTTTTGGATACATTTCCCTGATTGATTAATGGAAATCTAATCAATTAGTTTTTATTATTATTTTTAAAGGAATGGGAGAATCTTTTTCTGAACTCCTGTTTTTAGAGCAGCAGTGTCATATCCTCCCTTAGAACAACATTCTCTGCAGTGGACATTAGTATTTTGCATAACGGCAATTTTTTCTTACATTTTTAACTGTGGCAGAAGAAATAGGGCTGCATCAAACGATCATTTCTTGAATCGATTGATCTATTGATTATTTTTTGGATTAATCAATTAATCTTTAGATTAATTTTTTTGGTAACAAATTGTAGTGTAGTGGTTCAACATACACCAACAATTTTCTTGTATGAATTTTTGTATGAATTTTTGTATTATTTTTAACGCATGTTGTTTGGTTCGGGGATACAAAGGAAAGTGAGCGCTCGTACCATCTGAATCTATATGTAAATTGTATCATTTTGTATTGTATATGACTATATGATCTAAAAAAAAGAAGAAAAAAAAAAGTCCATTTGTCGAAGGAGCGACAACGAGAATGCGGGCTCCCCTGGATGTGATAAAAAAAAGATAGCGTGTGCTTTGTATTACTTGGCCGTCGAGGGAAAACTACGGAAAACAGCGAATGCGTTTGAACTGGCAAAGCAGACTGTATCAGTTAATGTCCGCCATGTATGTCGCGGACTCAACGTCTAGGTCCAGAGTATATAAAGTCACAAAAAACGAATGGACAATGAAGGTGAAGGCAAAAGAGTGAGGAGTGTCCTGTCCAGATATTGAGATCCCTAGATTGATTGACGTAAAATGTTCTTTATCACATTGTTTACTTTCACGTGCCCATTAAAGATTTGATTAATTTATGATGGCTCAGGTGTGATTCACTAAAATAGGGCCCCACAGCTCACTGGATTCCAGTTAATTGAAATACCACAACACTGGATATTGTTCAGATAGGTTACATTTAAGAACTTGCACACCAAGCAACACTGGAGGTGACTATGACGTGCGCATTTTCGGCGCATGCGTACTAGGTCGCGTTGCGCTGGCGGACAGAGGGTGGGAGGTGGTCTTAAACGACCATTGTGTGTGTGCGGACAAGGATATGGTTAGGTGGGATTTACCCTGGATAACCTTAGCCGGTTTAGTGTAGAATGGGCCTAAGTAGTGCTTAGCTTCTTCAAGGCAATGAATTTAAATTAATTCTACTTCATCGACAACATTGTTTTTTGTTTCTTTCAGGATAAATGAATGGATTTTTAGCTGTGTTTCTCTTAATGAGGACAAAAAATTTGGTAAACAAATAATATATTTGGTAAAAGGTCCTGGTCGGTAGTTGTATTTCAAATATTGTACGTGATAAAAGTTCTGACAGGTTTTTAGTCCTGCAGTAGATTATACATAATAAAAAAATACGAGCAGGGAAAATATGAAATAAACATCTCCAGAGTGCTGGCAGTTGAGTTTGTATTTTGGCGAACCACGGTTATTTCAGTCACAAACACATACAATTACATTGATTTACACCATTCTTTTTGAAGCGAGTCGTATAAAAAAAAAAATGAGTCAAATATATCAGAGTTGAGATCAAACGGTCAGAGATGAGTTGTGGTTGCTGGCAGCCGCCCTTGCTGGGTGCCACCCACATGGGCTCTCAGGCAAAACATTTACTGACCCCTTGCCAACACCTCTACATGTGTGGCAATATGCGTGTGTGAATGACAGTGTACACGTTTATCGGCCCCCTGCTGCCACCTCTGGGGAGGAGCCGAGCGAGTGCTGAGTGACACACGCTGCTCAGTTTCTTAACAGCGAGAGAGGAGAGGCAGCCAAACCGCAACCTCGCTCACTGCCTGTAATTATGGAGACACGTTGAAGTCACTTACCCTGTGTGTGTGTGTTCTTGTATTTCTACCCTTCTTGAGACATCAACAAAGAAAAGTACCTTCCATATGAGAACCGGTGAACAAGTTAGGACCGAAATCATGGTCCTAAAACAGGAAAACCATTGCATCTAATAAAGAGCCAAATACTAGAGTCCGTAAACATTGCTCCAAAGTCAGGATTTTTAAAGTTAAAGTTAAAGTACCAATGATTGTCACACACACACATGAGGTGTGGCGAAATTATTTGTTGATTTAATGTTCGTACAAAAGTAAACATTGACAGGTGCAAAGGCAGCAATATATGATAAAACAAGACGGCAGCTAAAGAAGGACTTCCCTATTCATCCCCGAAAAAACCCGCCAGGTGAACAGCTGATTTTACGACTTCCGGTGCTGACGCAAGACAACCCGCATCCCATATGCGACCATAGGATGAACAAATACACTACGGTACTAAGACTATGGTGGCCATTAACAGTTAGTTTCTACAGATGGGTTGCCCAAAGTGCAGCACAGGGGCCATCTGTGGTCCGTGACTCCTTTGTCATCGGCCTTAAGCACATTACAAAAATAAATAAATAGAGATATATCATTTGCACCCCTGGTGGTGAAATCTATCAAAATTAGGGTGGTCCCAAAAAGGAGGGATTTTTCAAATTGACTGTGAGTCGGTTTTAAAAGTGCTCCCCCTCTTGTCAACATATGAAATAACAAGTGTATCTAAACATTTTTAAGTGCTCCCCTTTTGGCCAACATATGTAATAACAAGTGTAAGAAATTGAAATACACCTCCTTTGGCAAAAAATAATAAAAATAAATAAATACATATGTATATAGAGACATACTGTAATAACTTGAAGTAAATAATGAAGATTAACAACCGATTACAAACAAAAACTAAAAACTAAAAGCTTACTTTTTATATTTGCATAGTTTGTATATATATAGGCCTACTGAAACCCACTACTACCGACCCCGCAGTCTGATAGTTTATATATCAATGATGAAATCTTAACATTGCAACACATGCCAATACGGCCGGGTTAGATTAGTAAAGTGCAATTTTAAATTTCCCGCGAAATATTCTGCTGAAAACGTCTCGGTATGATGACGTTTGCGCGTGACGTCACGGATTGTGCGGACATATTGGGACACCATTGTGGCCAGCTATGAAGTCGTCTGTTTTCATCGCAAAATTCCACAGTATTCTGGACATGTGTGTTGGTGTATCTTTTGCAATTTGTTAAATGAACAATGAAGACAGCAAAGAAGAAAGCTGTAGGTGGGATCGGTGTATTAGCGGCCGGCTACAGCAACACAACCAGGAGGACTTTGAGTTGGATAGCAGACGCGCTACCGTGAGTACAGCTTTGGCTTCCAAACATTTGATCGCTTGCCCGTACGTGCGTGCCGCTATGTGCATGTCACGTACGTAACTTTGGGGGAATATATGTGCTGTATGAACTTTATGGAGGTGAACGGTACTTTGGGCTGTGGGATTGAGTGTGTTGTGCGGGTGTTTGAGTTGTATTGGTGGGTTATATGGACGGGAGGGGGGAGGTGTTTGTTATGCGGATTAATTTGTGGCATATTAAATATAAGCCTGGTTGTGTTGTGGCTAATAGAGTATATATATGTCTTGTGTTTATTTACTGTTTTAGTCATTCCCAGCTGAATATCAGGTCCCACCCGCCTCTCACAGCATCTTCCCTATCTGAATCGCTTCCACTGCCCTCTAATCCTTCACTCTCACTTTCCTCATCCACAAATCTTTCATCCTCGCTCAAATTAATGGGGTAATCGTCGCTTTCTCTGTCCGAACCGCTCTCGCTACTGGTGGCCATGATTGTAAACAATGTGCAGATGTGAGGCGCTCCACAACCTGTGACGTCACGCTACTTCCGGTACAGGCAAGGCTTTTTTATCAGCGACCAAAAGTTGCAAACTTTATCGTCGATGTTCTCTACTAAATCCTTTCAGCAAAAATATGGCAATATCGCGAAATGATCAAGTATGACACATAAAATGGACCTGCTATCCCCGTTTAAATAAGAACATTTCATTTCAGTAGGCCTTCTAATGTTGTAAATACACATCTTTATATATCTAGAAAGGGTGGTCTTAAAGAGGTGGGCATTTTTCTCAGGTCTCAAGAAGGTAACAAATACAAGAATGTGCGTGTGTGTGGTTGTGTTTCATCATTCCAATATTAATTAGGTCCAAGGTGTGCCTGTTTGTTCCAGTGGATTTCGTGAACTGCAGAATCCCAAGGGAGGCCACATATAAAGTAGAAGAAATGAAAGTTGTTGTGAACTGGAACTGCGTTCAATTAGGGCAACCACATATTTACAAACAGTGGGGGGCGGGGGGGAGAAGCTGCTTCGCTGTGACTCATCAGCCGAGCGGCACACTTGCACTTTTGACTTGCGGCTCTCCCTCGCACTCTCTCTCTTTCTACCCCACAAGTGCTGGGCCACAGAGAAGGTGGGAGATGACAGGGTGCGGACAGAATGAAAAACACATACACACATGCATGTTGGCGGCACATGAGTGTGAGGGACCACATAAACAAATACATGTGTGCACGTTGGACAAACACTGGGGCGAATTAAATGAGCTCATTTGTGCTGCTGCGGTGCAAGTGTTACAGCCACACTGGGAAGTGAAAAAAATAAAATGAAAATAACGGGAAAAAAGGTCGCAATTTTACGAGAATAAAGGCATAATATTGCACAGTGCTCTTACAAGAGTACAATCGTAATTTTTACGAGTGAATGAATTGGGACTGACAACAGCAATCACGAACTTTCATACATTTGAGTATTATAAAAAAATAACTACATTTAGGTAAGGGTAGTAAAACAAGTCAAATGATCTGGTCTTGTATGTAAGGCGGCAACTAACGACTATTTTGATAGTCGACTAGTCATCAACTATCGTAACGACTACCGTGGTCAGATTATAAAACGTACACATATTTAATGGCTCTAATTTTCCCATCGACTTTTAAATGCAGCTTAGTTATTTTAAGCATTTGCTTACGAACAACAAAGATGACTAATTATTTCATAAATATGTATTTATACTGTAAGTGTGTTGCTCATTCAGCTGTTGCAAAAATGATTAATAAAATGTTTATTTGAAAAAAGTAAAAGCAATGTGCTAAAAAAAAACATTTAACCTTGTTCAGGTATAATAAAAAAGCAGTTAAAATAGCAGTAATAAAAACAAACAAAGGACCAAATCTAACTTTCTCAAAAAATAAAAAAAAAAGCCTTTTGTGATGATGTTTAAATAGCTGCACAATAGTAGATTGACTATTGATTAACTCTTGACAGTTTTAGCACTCTAATAGACTCAATGCATACAATTGTATCATTCATTCTTATCCTGTTGGCTATCTAATACATCCATCCATCCATTTTCTACCGCTTGTCCCTTTTTGGGGTCGCTGGAGCCTATCTCAGCTGCAATCGGGCGGTAGGCGGGGTACACCCTGGACAAGTCGCCACCTCATCGCAGCTATCGAATACATGTTATGCTTAATCTTATGATACCACCGCATTGCTGCCTAATGTCTATCTGTGTGTGCGTTTGTTATGGTGCCTGTTTTTTAATGCATTGCAAATTGACGCTGCTTTAAAAAGTACTTGAATTAATGTACACAACATTTAGCTAAATGATGATTAAAGTTATGTTTCACACAACTTCGTCTCACACTTGTTAGCTAGATAGCGAGGTACAAGCTAACACTTTTACCGAGGTTAAGACCGCATCCTCCAGACGTCCGACTTCATGCCTCCGCTTTACATGCTCGCGTATCACAGATGTACTGCCATAAAAAACAAGGTCCGCTTTGCAAAATGAGCAAGGTATTCACGTCTTTAACAAGAATAGGAGGAAATATTCTCACACTATATATGTTTTCACTGGTGATACTAAATGGACCTTTTTAATATTTATCGAGTAATATATAAGAAAGAAAAAATATGCCAAAACATTGTCAACAATACTGTACACAATATCATTAGTATCATAACTTTAACCTGGTAAAAAATAATCTATGTGATAACATTTTTCCTCATATCATTTTTTCTTTACTTTTCGTGCGATCCTACTACTCCCTCGCATAAAATTAGCTGATCATAATTTTTTTAGTTTAAACATACAGAATGTCAAGACAATATTTTTGTTAGAGCACGGGTGTACAATCGCGTGATGTTACTTAAATGTAGATGGTTAAAAAAATAAAAATAATAAAGCTATCTGCACAAAAATATAATATATTAGCTTTAGGTGACAAAAATAAATGAGTAATATCTAATAATAAATCTCAGTAATTATTAATGTTTTATTTTTTCATAACATCCTGAGGGCCGATAAAAAACTAGCTGGCTCCTGAGGACACCCCTGCATTAGATAATAAAATATATATTCTCACAAGCTTTTCCTTTTCCAATTTAAATGTTCGAAAACATCTTTGTTTTTAAAGACTTTATGAAATGTGGAAAAACTTGAAAAAAAAGAAACTACCACAGACCAATATCTTGGAGGCATGCATAAACGACTGGTTAACATAATAAATAACGTAACTGTATCATGCGCATGACGGCTGTCAGCTGACCTGCCAAACAACACAACAGTCTGATCACAAAGCAGTCTATTGTTTCTATTCGGGAAGGAGAGCAAACAGAGGCAAAAGGCCTTGAGTGGGAATGACGTTTGTCTTGACTTGACCTTGGGGTGTGCGGGAGGGGGACGGGGGTCATATGTGTGGCGAACCACTTCAAAAAGAGACTCAGTTGTTCTGACCTCTGACCCTGGCATGCTCCAAGACAGAGGGAGGATGACGGAGGAGGAGGACCACACGCACACACACACACACACACACACACACACACACACACACACACACACACACACACACACACACACACACACACACACACACACACACACACACACACACACACACACACACACACACACACACACACACACACACACACACACACACACACACACACACACACACACACACACACACACACACACACACACACACACACACACACACACACACACACACGGGGAATGAAGTGATATACACATTAAAGCCCCTAAGTTTACGAGGACAACAAAGAAAAACAGCCGGACTTAAGACATGGCAATTTGTCTTGTTAAGTTTTATGGTGACTGTGAATAGGGGCACACAAGTAAATCAATACATCGCAAAAACACATATCAGGCATGTCCAAAGTGCGGCCTAGGGGCCTTTTGCGGGCCACAGCTAATTTTTTAATGGCCCGGGGGCACAATCTAAAAATAATACTCTAGTACTACTGTCAAAAGCACACAAATAACATAAAACGTGGAATAATAGGCCCAACAGGTGTAATGTAAAGAAAAAAAGTTGAAATGTTGATAACACTAAGCTGAAATATAGGCTGTTTTTTATTCTTTAAAAAAAACAACCCAAAAAAAACCCTTATTTTTCGGACTTTAAGGCGCAACAAATTATAAGGCGCACTGTAGATGAACTGGTCTATTTTTATGCACAAGGCACACCGGAATATTAGGCGCATTAAAGGCTTGATGTGATTTAATTTTTACATTTAAACCACTCCCTTGTGGTCTTCATAACATGTAATTGTGGTTCTTTGGTCAACGTTTTGTATAGATTAATTATGTTTTACAGACCTTGATGCGATGTCAAGCTGGTTTCTGACCATCTCTTCAGGATGCGCCATTTGGTGGGCGGGTCTTATTTACGAAGCTTCACTTTGACAGTTTCTTCTCCCCGTCATATTTTGTTGTAGTTTTTAGGGCTTCAATAGCGAAACTACTGACAAGGCAAGTTAAAACTATATGCTACTTTGTATTAGAAATGGCAACAGCACAAAATGAATGCCCCAAAACAAGAGGACAGAGGGAAAAAAAGAAGCTTATTGACTACGGCACAGACGACAATGGCGGATGCGCGCAAACTTGGGACTTATGCAGATCCCAAATACACATCAGCAGAAAATAATAGGTAAGACAAGTTGCTGTTGCATAATAGGGTTGAAACAAAACACCAACTAATGTGTCTCCTAAAAGGTGCAATTTTGGGGTCCTTATACTCACACACCATAATAATACCTGTATGCTGAAGCAAAGCAAGTCTGACTACAGTAGCCGTAATGCTCCGCATTCCATCACTCGAGTTTTCCCGGGCGGAAGCGGGTTCGCGCCTCCACTCCAAACATATATTCTTGTTAAAGACATAAATACCTTGCTCATGTTGCAAAGCGGACCTTGTTTTTTTATGGCAGTACATCTGTGATACGCGAGCATCTAAAGTGGAGGCATGATGTCGGACGTCTGGAGGATGCGGTCTTAACCCTTGTGTGGTGTTCAGGTCTGTGGCACCTGTTTTCATTTGATATCATTGGACATCTCTAGTTATTACATTAAAAAAACATTCATGTGACATAGCATTATGTTAATGTTTTATGGTGTATTCCTATTCGACATGTTTCTGCTCAAAATCTTAATGAATCTGTTCCAATACAGCCTGTACATGTAAATGTACACAAAATGTACATAAAATCCCAAAAATGTAAACATAGAGATAAATACATCATGTAATGAGAACAAGCTGACACGATACTATTAATGAACAAAAACCCAAATGTTTGTCTTTAAATAAATGGGTAGTGTTTATGTATAGCCTTCTTATTAGACAGTACAGATTACATGATGGTGTCATGTACACACCCCAACCCAACTTTTTTTACCCAACATAATGAATAATCACCTATATTAATACAAATAATTGTGATGATTATTTTGGCCACAATCGTGCAGCCCTATGTGTGAAACTATATGACTAGATATCATACACAAACACTATTTTTATCTATTTAAACAAAAAAGTGCAACTACGTGTTATGGCCATCCCGTGCCATCTTCTTACATTTGTTTCTGTTTGTTTATCTCGTATGTCCTTAGGGTGCCATCTTGCACACTTAATTTGTATTCATGTATCTTACTTTTTTGTTTCTGCCATATTACTTTCTTTATAATGCTTGTGTTGCATTCATATGCACATTCAATTTCTACTTGAGGTACATGAAACACGGTGTTCAGTATAAGTACTTTTTGAAAATGTTGAGCACATTTGAAAATACCGCAATAAAATTGATAGCCATGATGATTTTGCTCACAATAACCGTGATAAGAAATGTTCATACCGTGACATCCCTACATTGGACACACACAAAAAGGTTGAGACAGTAAGTATTATACCAGGGCACAACAGCTAAAAGACGTCTCAGCTAGTGTTTAGATAAGAGCTCTCTCTAAGAGCTGCTATTGGGCTAGCAGTTAACGGTTCCAGGAAATTGTGTCGTCTGAAGGTGCGTGAGTGTAAGTATGCCGATTTGTGCACAATCGATGACCCTGCACTGGACATACGTGTGACTGTACTTACTGTGCTCAGGCACACATATAACTAACTGCATGGCGTGTATATAAAGCAGCCCTTGACAGCCATTGGGCACAGTGGTGGTGCAGCCGGTGTGTTTGCATTGGCAGCATGTCAGCATTCCACATTCCTCTGCGATATTCAGTGCAATCCCGCCCTGCAGAGAAACTCGCACTCTTTGCTTTAACCCCACTTCTTTCTGCTTCTCTTGTTCCTCCGCCTCTTTTCACATTTCAACCTACAGTAGATTGTTTTAGGTCCTATCTTTTTGACACTGGCCCCCCATGGCACCTGCCTCCTGCTCACCAGACGCATGCTTCTCCTTTATAAGGTTCTCCCTTCTTACCCATGTCCTCCCCTTTTCTCATGCCTGACGCTTTCCAAGGGAAGCTAGTCTCCAGGATGAACGACTCATGATATCGAATGGCACTTTCAACCGAGACGTCCTCCTGCAGCCCCCCCCCAGCATGCCCTGCCCACATGCCTGTAGAGACGTTTCACCTCAGATGGCCCTACGCCCCGGGCGACACGTTCCTCCTCCTCCCTCCCCGCCCTCTTCCCTCCTCCTGCTGTTAGCTTGATCTGCAAACTGCAACACACAGTTAAATTAAAACACATGGCCACCACACCTGCCACCACGAGAGGGGGAAAAAAACAAAAAAAAATTAA